>NC_091672.1:6941590-7244621 GCF_042453785.1 Malus domestica
CGGGTCATTAATCCTACTGAGACTCCCTATTGCACTAGGACTCGACTTGTCTTGTGTTGTGACCTAGCCGACCTAGGTTTAGAGGCCCATGTGCTGAACGATCCATGGCATTCTTATCGCAAGGCCTTCCGGGCCGAGAATGATTCTATACTCGGCCCAAACTATTATTTTGGGCCCAAACATTGCCCCCTCGCTTCTGAGGTCCTCGACCTGAATTCGTTGGCCGAGTTTCGGCCTTGAAGAAGCGAATGTAACCCTCAGAACCCTAGTGCTCTATTTCCAAGGCGCATTTATTGAGCACGATTGCACGATCTTGATCCTACTAACCAACTCGCCACGTGGCGTATTCTAACACGACCAATCCCTAATAATGACGTCTAAGACGTGCGACTACCTGAACCGTCGTGCCATCATGACCTTATGGTTGAACTTAGCCACTCTACCTCAATCCGTGAGCCGCTTGTCATCGTGCAGACGTCGAAATGTCTTTCGCCATTAATCTCGCCATGACACATAATCGTGCGCCCCCAAAACCTGAGACTCTCGGTCTTCTCAACTGCATTTCCTAAATGTTCATCATGATCAGTGATTCCTTCGGTCGATTTTGCCCTTTGTTTTGAATTTCGAACGATTGCCCTTCCTTCCAAAATCCTATAAATACTGAGAATCCCTTATTCATACTTTACGCTTTCAAAATCTCTCTGAAATTTCTTGCCCTTGTTCTCCAGCGCAGTTCTTTTTCCAGGTCTTCGTCTCCAAATCCCCCAACCCAGAAAAACCCTTTTTTCACCGTACCTTTTAAACCTCCTACAATGGCCTCCTTCATCTCTAAGCTTTCCAGGGAATGTGATCAGTGTCAGAAGATTCTTGATCGAAGCTCAATCAAAACCATACGATTTGAAAGTGACATGAGCACTTCTCACCAAATCTTGGGTCCTCTTTTCAAAGCGGCAGTACCGTCAGCCATTACTGGACTTCTCCAGGAGCATTGCCTATCACCCTTGCTCCAAGGGTTTGAATGGTCAAGATGTGATGCGGCGAAACCTCAAGGCTCTTGGCCTTCGACCACTACAACCTGGGCAGCTTGGGTTGTTCGAATGGAAAAGCTCTTCGGCGAGCAATGGAAGGCCCTCGGTATCTACGACATCATCCTCCTTTCATCTATGGACGTCATTCTCGACAAGGAGCTTCTCCTAGCAACCCTATGTTTCTGGTGTTCGGCCACCAACACCATGGTTCTCCCTCTTGGTCCCATCGGCCCCACCATTCTTGATGTCACTGCCATTTTGGGAACTTCAGCAACTGGAATTCCCATTGATGCTGCCCTCGCCGGGTACCCGTCAAATCTTGACCTGAAGATGCTTTTCGACCGACGGGCTTCTGAAACGTTGAGCCGTGAGGGTCATATCCCCTCAAAAGAAGACGTTCAGAAACTTCACAAGAACTTCTTCAACTACAACACCCTCTATCTCCATTTTGCCGGCCGAGGAGAAGAGGCCCTACGAGAAGGGAAACATGAAGCTTTCCTTTTCTATTGGTACAACAAGTACATTTGTTGTACCAAATCGAACAAATGCTTGGTCGAGAACATGCCGGTGGCCGAGGCCCTGGCTAGTGGTCACGTCCTGGCACTTAGTCCTAACATCCTGGCCCATCTCTTCCGTTGCCTGGCTGAGACGACCCTTCACAAGATCGACCCATACCAAAACGGTCCCCTCTGGGTCTTTCAACTCTGGGTGCAAGTTTATTTTGCCTCCCTTCGGCCGGCGATCGTCGATTTCTCGCCAACGGAACGCTTGGGCCTCAGCTGGCCTCCCGACCAACACCCCATCACCAAGCCGAAGAGGTATTCAGATACTTTTTTACCCTTGATGACCTTTCCAACGGGGAGTTCTTGATATGCCGTCGTCGAGAATATCCCTCCTCAATCAAGCTACCCACATCAATGTGGGGCGCGGACGAAGATGCCGACCTTCGTCAGTCTTGGGGGTCGTTCGTGCTTACTCGCGATCTTCCTCTCGGCTGTGATGGGAAACGAGCGAGCTGGGAAGTATACCATCCTAAGTTCCTTGCTCGACAGCATGGCTACCTCCAAGGCTGCCCGGTCCCCCTTCTCTCATCTCGAACCGTCCTAAGCCGTGGGCGCGAACCGGGCTCCTCAGAGAAGGAATGCACTATTGCCAAGAGGGAGTTCCAAGAGCAATGCCAAAGTTTTCGTCTTCGACCGGCCACCCCTGAAACCCTTTGCACTGACACCTTCGGTGACTGGTGGGAACAGTATACCCAGGAGTTCTTTGGTGCTCCGGTCGAAGGCGTGTTGAACAAACTCTTCGGTGACCGGCCTAAGAAGGCCTCAGCCCCCCAAGCTCAAGGTAACTTTTTTTTTTTTCAATTTTGCACATTGATTTGCCTTGCTGATTTGCTTTTACTTTTTCAGGTAGTCGGCCGTTGAAAAAGGTGGAGGTAGTCGCTGCAGCTGCGGCCGAGAAAAAATCGGTCGTTGCTAAGAGGGCCAAGACTGCTGTGCTGCGCAAACGGCCTCGTCAAGAGGCCGAGCTGGTCATCGAGCCTCCGTCGCCTGCCAAGCGGGTCAAAAAGCTGGCAAAGAAAGGAGCACGGGAGATCCACGTCATCTCCAGTCAAACTACGGAGGCGACGACTCCCGGTGTTTCTTCTTCTCCCACCGTCGGCCAAACCTTGGTCGAGAAACAGCCAACTCCGGCCGCAGAAACAGTCCAAGCACGGCCTGTTTCTGAGGTCGGGACACCAGTTGTAGCTCCATCGGTCGAGGCTGCGCCTGTCCTAGAAATGGCAGTCTCTGCGACCAAGGGGGCTTCTCCCACACATCCAAAACCTTCGATCCTCGTTCTGGAAGAGAGCGAGGGGAGCGATGAAGTTCCATTGGCGAGTCGCCCTCATCCTCGTCGTCGACCTCCTCATACGTCCAAGGCGGCCATTCCAGTCGATCCTTCCACGACCGGCTGTGGCAAACGATCAGTCGGGTAACCAGCAGCGGTGGCGGAATCGCCTGCTCCTCCACAGGACCAGGATCTCAATCCTGCATTTGAAACGGCTGTCTCGGTCGGCCCTTCCACGGTAGACCGTGGCAAACGACCTGCTGAAGAGCCAGAGGCGACGGCAGAAACGCCCGTTCATCCTCAGGACCAAGACCTCAATATTCCTTCCCAAGAAGCCGCTTCGGCCTTCGTAAGTGCCCTCTACCGCCTTTCCTTGATTACTTTTCTGCCTTAGAATTCTAAACGAGGAAAGTACTAAATGTCAGGTGCCTATACACTATTTTCATCAAAAATCCTATGCGCCGAAGGGCGTTATCTATATTTCTTGGCCACCTCAGTGGCCATCGAACGTAGATAACCTCCATCTGCCGCGTGAACTGAGAAGCAGTCTAAGACACTGGGCTCGGCCATTGAGTTCTTTAGGTTCGAGCAACGATCCTAGAGACATGGCCGAGGTCTCCTCTCGACAGGTTAAAAGAAACAAAACCTTCTTGCTATCTTTTTTTAGACTTCTTTTGAGCTTAACCTGATTTGTGTGTGCAGGCTTCGTGGGAGGTCGAATTTAAAGCTCTTTTGTCCAGCACCACCGGAGGGTCTGGTCCTTCGGCCGCCACAACTGACGCTGCCGATTCAACTGCTCTGACTCGGCTGCAAGAGGTCTTGTCGCTTTCGGCGTCGCAAGTCCTTGAGCGCAAAGGTCTTGATGTGCTGGGTGCGTGTCTCAACGACCTTGGAGCCGACGGTCAGCTGAGCGGCGATGCTGTCGTTCGGGCGTCGATCGTCTTGGAGTGGGTTCGAGAAACTTTCAGTATTTTTTAGAGTGCTCAAAGGGCCGAACAAGACCTGCAGGCTGCCATGGCCGTTCAAGATACTTTCCGTTCGAAGATTGACGCCCTAAAGGCTAAAGGAGAAGCCTTGGCCGACCTCGACCGTCAAATGGCCGAATTGGCGAAACGCCGGTCGGCCATTGCTTCCGAGCTTGCCAAGGACTTCGAGTCGGGCGACAAGGTTTGTTTGACCGAGTATGCTGCGAACACAAAACGGGTCGAGCGGTTGAAGCTAGACAAGAAGAATCGGCAGGCCGAGGTCATCATGGGTGAAGTGCGGTGGTTGGAGCTGAAGGCTCTGCTCGGCACTCTTCTACCTTCTTCACCTTAAATGTATTTGAATGTAAACCGATCTCATTTTGTACATGCTTATCAATCTGAATGAACTGGTTTTTTATTCCCGCATTTCCCATGTGACCAGATAATATTTCTTTAAAAACTTCACATTGATTGGTAATCTGTGAACTACACCGGTCCGGTCTTTAAGATGATACGCCCTTTTTTCGTATACTTTATGCACAACAAACGGCCCCTCCCAATTTGGCGACCACTTGCCGAACCTAGGGTCTTTTAGTCCTACGGGTAACACCGT
Source organism: Malus domestica (assembly GCF_042453785.1). Lineage (NCBI taxonomy): Eukaryota > Viridiplantae > Streptophyta > Magnoliopsida > Rosales > Rosaceae > Malus > Malus domestica. The sequence goes on from NC_091672.1 coordinate 6,946,027, forward strand.
TTGCCAAACCAATTCACCCTCGCCGAATGTTTTCTGACGCACCTTTTGATTATAGGCTCGCTCGGCAATCCGTTTTTGTGCCACCAGTAAGTTATAAGCGTCAAGTCGCGCTTCTTCCAAATCTTCCAATTCCTGTCTCATGGAATGATTATATTCGGCGCTAAACAAACTACTTTGTTCAATTAGTCGTAACGAATTTATGCTTAACTCGACTGGTAACATTGCATCGTGTCCGTAGGTTAATGCATACGGGGTTGTCGCAGTCGCCGATCGGGGCGATGTTCGGTATGCCCATAATGCCTCGTTCAACTTCAAATGCCACATGCCGGGTCTTTCTTTTATTATTTTTTCGAGGATGCCGATCAACACTTTATTACTTGCCTCAGCCTGCCCATTCGCTTGTGGATAATACGGTGTAGACTGTTCGAGCTGAATTTTTAAATTTGCCGTATACTCTTTAAACCTTTCGGCTATGAAGATTGTTCCATTGTCAGTTATGATCATTTCTGGTACGCCAAATCTGGTCACAATGTGTTCCTCCACGAAGTCGCAAACTTCTTTAGACGTTAGCTCGGCATATGATTTTGCTTCGACCCACTTAGTAAAGTAATCGGTTGCGACTATTATCCATGCGTGCTTGGCAGCTCCGGAGGATGGCGTGATTTTGCCGATTACGTCCATGACCCATCCTCTAAACGGCCATGGTTTAATGACCGAATGCAACGATTCGGCCGGGACCCTTTGTATAGGCCCGTGGATTTGGCACTGTACGCATCCTCGTGCAAACTCGATACAATCCTTTAGTATTCTCGGCCAAAAATAATCGTGTCGTCGAAGTAGCCATCGTATTTTTCGTCCGGATTGATGAGCTCCGCAAACCCTTTCATGGACTTCTATGATCGCCCGAGCACCCTCTTGGGGGTCGAGGCATATCAGTAGCAATCCATCCTCCCTTTTTCGGTATAACTCGTTTTGGTACGTGACATAGTTCGTGGCGTGAACTCGTGTCTTGCGACTATGTTTTCCATTGGGATTGTCAAGGTACTGCATAATGGGTTTTCTCCAATCATCTGGTGTTGCCTCGACGGTACAAACCTCTATAGTGTCTTGTCGGTCTAGCAACGAAGGTAAAGATATGACACGGGTGCGTATTACATCGTCGCGCCGGAGGATTTGCTGGTTAACCAAGGCAGGGTATAGTTGTCGTAACACCGGTATTTCTCGGCCTAGCTTGCCCCCCAGGAGTTGTGCACCAGAGGCAATTTGAGCCAACTCGTCCGCGTCGGTATTATGGATCCGGGAAATATGTTTGAACGTAATACCGTCGAAGGACTCGGCCAAATAGCTGGCAACCATTTGGTAGGGTGCCAGGGTACAACTCATGCAGCGGAAAGACCCATTAAGTTGGTTAATCACAAGCTTAGAGTCGCTGAGGACGAGGGCACGGGTGGCCCGTAAGTCATGAAGGAGGCCAAGGCCGATGATAATGGCTTCATATTCGGCCTGATTATTGGTGCAGTCAAAATCCAACTTAAGCGAAAAATACTAACGATCGTGATTAGGAGATTGAATGACAACCCCAACACCGGCCGAGGATGAAGTACTGGAACCGTCAAAATACATCGTCCAATAGTTGTCGCGTGTTTCAACCATGCCGATTTCGACATCGGTGTCCCCAAAACCATAGGGGGAGGGGTGGTGAGCAAGGAAATCGGCCAATGCTTGGCCTTTGACAGCTTTCTGGGGCACATATTGCAAGCTAAACTCGGACAACTTCATCGTCCACTTCCCAATTCTCCCTTTTACGATTGGCTGGGTAAGCATGTACCGGATAACGTCGGTCTGGGCAATGACTTGTGTGACCGACGGAAGCATGTAATGCCGGAGCTTGGAGGCGGCGAAGAACACAGCAAGACAGAGCTTCTCAACGACGGAATAATTGATCTCCGGTTGATTAAGATTTCGACTGAGGTAGAAAATAGCCTGCTCTCGCCCGACATTGTTATCTTGGGCAAGGAGGCAGCCGATGGACTCTTCAGTCGCCGAGATATATAATTTGAGAGGTTTACCGCGCCGAGGTGGAACAAGGACAGGTGGTGTCGTGAGGGAGACTTTGATTTGTGTAAACGCCGCCTGATGCTCGTTCGTCCACGCAAATGTATCCGAGTCCTTAAGTTTCAAAAGCGTTGAAAACGCTTTCATTTTCCTTGCCGAGTTAGCTATAAATCGGCGGAGAAAATTTATCTTGTCGAGTAAGGACTGCAGCTGTTTCTTCGTAGTCGGGGGTGGAGCACTAATGATTGCACGTGCTTTATTTTCGTCCACTTCAATCCCACGGTGATGTACCAGGAAACCGAGAAAATTACCGGCCGACACACCGAATGCACATTTGGCAGGATTCATTTTGAGATTGTGTTGGCACATACGAAGGAAAGCCTGTCGGAGATCATCCATATGAGTCCGCCGTTGTTTGGATTTAATTACAACATCGTCGATATAGACTTCAACGATGGTTCCAATTAAATCATGAAATATGGTGTTCATTGCCCGTTGGTATGTGGGGCCGACATTTTTTAGGCCGAATGGCATAACAACCCATTCATAAGTGCCGAGTGCCCCCGGGCAGCGGAAAGCAGTTTTGTGCACATCGGCTTCGGCAATGAAAATTTGGTTGTACCCGGCATGTCCATCCATAAAGGATAAGATCGCATGATTCACCGCGGCATCGATTAACAGATCTGAGATCGGCATTGTATACTCATCTTTGGGAGTTGCCAGATTCAGATTTCTGAAATCGATACAGATGCGCAGTGCACCATTCTTCTTTAAGACAGGAACGATATTCGCCAACCATTCCACATATCGAGCTGTCCGAATGAACCCGGCTTTCAAAAGTCGAACCAGTTCGTCTTTGATGCCGAGTTGCACTTCGGTCGAGAATCGACGAGGTGGCTGTCGGAAAGGTTTACATCCGGGCTTAATACGTAATTCATGCTCGACAAGAGTACGATCTAAGCCGGGCATTTCATGGTAGCTCCAAGCAAAACAATCTTTGAACTCCGTAAGCAAGGCACGAAGTTCGTCCTTCATTTGTTGGGGAAGTAAAACACTAATAAACAAAGGCCGTGGGTCGTCGGCCGTCCCAACATTAATCTCTTCCAGGGGGTCCTTAACTTAGGGCTGATGATCTTCGAACTCGGCCGGGGCGGCTCGAACTTTGTCAAGAGATAAGACAGGACCATTATTTCCTTCGGCAAGGAACTCGACGAGGTTAACGCCCGAATTTGGTTGTTTAGATATAGTATACCAATGGGCCAGCAGTCGTTCCATAGTAGATGAAATCGCGGCCCTACGTTCCTCCCGATCGGTGTCAAACATCGGCTTCGGGGAGAAAGTTGGCTAATCCGAGTCTCGCCGAATCCTGGTGGACAGTCTCGGCGCCAACCTTGATAGCTTTCTGAACAGAAATCCGAGTCGGTCGTCCTTCATCATTGAAGCCTTGCAAAGTAATGTAGCCGACGTGGTCATCATAATACCGTGCTTGGATCATGTTAGTTTCGAAGGGTTGGCTATCGGCCGGGTGAACAGTGACCGATTTGCCGTCCCAAAAAATGAGCACTTGATACAATGAGGAAGGAATACAACTGGTTTGGTGAATCCAGTCTCGACCAAGTAGTGCATTATACTCGGTCTTGGAATCAACCACGAAGAAGGCGGTCATGTGAGTACGACCGGTAATATTCACTGTTAACGGAAGTACACCTTTCGTTTGGGATTTGTCGCCGACGAAACTACTCATTGTGATCCCTGACGGAATAAGTTCGTCATTAGAGCGACGTAAGGCCTTCATGATGTTCATAGGCATGATATTGACGGTAGCTCCACAGTCGACAAAAACTTTAGAGACTGGATATTCCTCGATATGGGCCGTCACATACAATGGTTTTAAATGATGGAGGTTGGCCGATGGTGAGCGAGGAAACAATTCGGCCAAAGCTGCTTTGATATTATCATCTTTTGTTGTAGAGTCAACTTCAGCAACAGATATAAAATCAATATGGCCAGCTTCCTCGGCAACTACATCACCATCGAGGAAATTCGGCTGAGCTATGCTGGATTGAAAAGCAGCGGGTAACACATGGACCATACTGATTTCCATGTTATCCAAGACTGATGGGCCCATCGGGTTATGATCCTCCTCGCTAGCCTCATCTCTCGTCTGGTCGGCGACTACGGCTTCCGTTGTTGTCAGAGTTGGACAAAGAGACTCTTCTGCTCATTCTTCAATGGTTTGATCCTGCGGTGCTGCTTCGGCAGCTTGTTGGTTCTGCGTGATTGCCTCAAGTGAGGTTAAGATCGACAGTGTGCTTGGGGTCAAGATCCGAGCCTGCTCCTGGTAGTGTATTCGGGCATCCCTGGTGTCGAGATAAGCATCCAATCGCGCAACACGTGCTATTTCATCGGTCGTAAGGCCGAAGAGAGAAACAGCCGAAAATACTTCGAAGTGATATCGTAAATACTGAAGGTCCTCCATTGAGAAAGGAAGGTCGGTTGCATCGATATCAATGTATGGGTCGACTTCAAATCCAAGGACACGAGCTTCTCGTATGTGCTGGAACCTTGCTTTCAATCCTAGGTCTGAGGTCTTCTGAATGATTCGCTCGGCATCAGGACAAGTCAGGACTAGATCAATTGTATCCTGACATGCCTTCGGCAAACCATACAGATCATTGGCCGAATGTTTCTTATGAAATTCTCGCATGTATTCCAAAGTCTCCTCGAGGAACGGTGGGTGCAAATTCCGTCGAATTTTGATCAAAGGTTCTTGTATGGCCGGCGGGGCTAATTTGCTTTCGGCCTCTTGCCTGAAATGCTCGAGGCGTGCCTTCATCTCCCCCGGCCGAAGAAGAAGTTTGATTCGTTTATCAGCCTCTTCGAATGTGGTTTCGACATCTCGGTTGACTAGCCGTTTCCCTTGAACCAACTCTGTCATAATAGCTGGAGGTGGTCGTTCATCATCAGTAACAATTGTGTCCTTCGGCCGCCATTGAGGGACCGAAGTTTCTTGGGCCGCTTATCGGCGAGCCATGCAATCTCTCCTTTGGTGCCGGCGTTTCTGGGATTTGGACAGTGCGGTGTAGACGCCTTTCGAAGAATGATATGTATACCAACGTTGATTGTTAGGTTTGGGAGGTTTGAAAGTTTTTTGGCTCCGCGATGATTCTGAACTGCTAGAATTACGTTTATAGTAGTCCTTGTCATAAAATGAAGCATCAAAATCAAGGCGCCGCCGGACTGAGGGTGCCTCTTCCATCCTCACTTTAGGACCGAGCCTATAAAAAACCCCTTGATGTTGGCCTACGTTGGCAACCTTTTGCTAGGTTGCGGCTGTAGGTCGTTCTGTTATAAGCGAAGAGAGCTTCTCCTCTGGCTCATTGCCGACCTTTGCTTTACATTTACTGCACAAAACCGCTGTCCCACTGTCTTCATCGGTGGTATAATCCATCATAGGTTTGACAATAGCAGGTCCCGTTAAAGCTGTTGGTGGTTTGTTTGAACGAAAATCGGCCATGAAACGTGACCGAGAATTCTGATTCCGAAAGCGTTGCGTCGTAACATCTTCGGCCTTCCCTTTACCTTTGTCTTTAGGTAGGCACGCATCGACCATATTTACTGTTGCTGTGGGGAACGGGTCAGTATCAACACTCATCTTCTTCTCTGGAAATTTCAGTTTGCCATTATCAATCCAGCTTTGGACGTTGTCTCGAAACACGACACAATTGTTTGTCGTGTGTTTGCTTGAATTGTGGTATTTGCAATATATCTTTCCTTTAAGCTCTTCGGCCTTGGGATTGTTGTGCCCAAGCCGAAGTTTGATGATCCTTGCTGATAACAGTTGATAAAAAATTGCATCGGCTTTTGTAATATCAAAAGTATAAACTTTCGACGGTTTCAGTGCTCCTTCAGTAGCCGAGCGGGTTTTGACTTCCTTAGAGTCAACTTGAGTCAGTGCCTTGCAGACGTATGGCTTATCTATCACTATCTCAGCTGCATCCACACTAACGCATTCATCCTCGGTTGATGCATAATTGACAGTAGGATTCTTGTAAATCGTCCCCCGAGATGGAGCTTTCGAAATCTTTTCCTCGCGGAGCAAATAATCATACTGCTCGACATGTTGGGCTAATTCGTACATATCCCGAAAGTTTGCCCCCAAGAATTTCTTTTTGTATTCGACGTCAAGACCGTTCAGAGCAAGTCTGACGAATTCAACTTCGGGGAGAGGCACTCGGCACCAATTCCTAGCTGATTTGAATTTAGTAAGATAATCCATTGGTGACTCGTCGGACGCCTAAGCCATCTTTGTTAGTGAGGATACTGACATTTCCATTCCCGGCCGATAAAACTGCTCATGAAATTTCTCGACCAACTCCTCCCAACTCTGGACGGAGTTCGGTGGGAGGTTAATATACCAAGGGTGCGTTTGGTACGTGAGACGGGACGGGACGGAACGGGACGAGGCGTTCCGTCCCGCGTTTGGTGCGTCAAAAATGGGTGGAACGGGCTGTTCCATGGGACAGATTTTAGGTCTTTTTGCGTCCCACCTCCACCCCTTGGAACGGGTTTGTTCCACGTCTGTGGAACACAATGTTTTACCATTTTAAGACAAATATACCCCATGTCTTTTTCAAAAATTACACATTCGTTCCGTCCCGTCCCGTCCCGTTCCATCCCGTCTGCGTACCAAACGCACCCCAAGCGAACGCTGAGCCGGTCAACGAAAAATTGAAAAGTCGCAGCTTGTGAAAGTCACTATTAACGTCTCCGCATTGTGCGGTGAAGCGAGCTACATGTTCTAACGAGGATAAGGATGATTCTCCGGCAAAAAGGCTAAAATCCGGGATCTTGAAACCTCTAGGGTATTCGACCTGTTCCACGTAAGCTGGATACGGGTGTATAAACTTAGGGAACTTCGGCCCTTTCTTCATGGCCGAATCGATCATTCGTTGAACTTCGATCATATCGACTGGCGTTACTTCCACTCTCTGGTCGGATCCGTCTGACCTACTATTGGACCCTCCTCATTTTTCCAATTGAAGTGGCCTGAGCCGAGCAGGAATTGGCTCGGCCGGTGCACTTGATAATAGATTATTCCTCGGCGGCAAATGCTGGGCAAGATCGAAAGTTCTACCATCGCTGACCTTACTAACCAGTATTTCGAGTAATCTGGTTTGTGCTTCACTGGAATTGCGTATCACGTCATGAAGCTTATCGATTCCTCGACTCAATGTCTGTTCAACCGTCCGAGATTGCTCGTCAAGCCGTTTTCGAAGAAACGACCTTGTGGGTGGATCAGATCCTTCGCCACCATCTTCATCACAATCTTCTATTACTCCTTCATTGAGAACGCAAGTGTTCCTGTCGGGAATTTCAAGACTGCGAACCTGACCGCCAAGATTAACTTCCCTCTATCAGCGAGTTGCGCTCGTGGACTCAGGTGTCACGGCGCTGATGGGATTCTGCGCTTGTGGCACATGGTGTCCTATGTTCTGATTTGGTAGATCGGCTGTCGACTTTCCCATAGCTGTTTTCTTTTTTACCGATCGTGTTTCAATTGGCATGAACTTCGTAGTTTAGCACTGGGTCCCACTGGGCGTGCCAAAATGTTGACCCTAAAAACTACCAAGCCTACGTGGCGCGCAGACCGAGTAATCTATAAGTTAACTACATCCTTCGGTGAATGCGGGGCGTGCCAACTCGTCGGCTGAGCTCGACCGAGGAGTAAAATTTGTTGATGTTGCGTTGGGTGCGCGGCTGACTTCTGCGTCTTGCGATTGCGGCAAAGAAAGGAACACGTCTCGGCCTCTTGGGCTCTCGAACCTGAAGACAAGGTTACTATTCTTACGAAGTTCACGAGTCGTCGTCGGATTCGGTCACAGTGATGTTATTCGTCAGAGTAAACTCACGCCGAATCGACACCAGAGTGTAAGGGCACAAATACTCAAAGCAAATATAAGTTTTAATGGTGAACGTGGTTCGGCCGTCCGAATGCCAAACTCTAAATCCCACTTGGGAATATCCAATCATAAAATAACTCGGCGAGCAAAGCGCCGAGCTCGATATACCGTAACACCTCACTTCGCCGAGAAGGCTAATGAGATGACCTCAATCAATAAGGATCCGGAAATCCTCCTCGACCGAGACTTGGATAGGTAATCAACCGTTCTCGCCGCAGTGCTGTTGATGCCAACGGAAGATACTGCGAGATCGACTGATTCTACGGTGACAGAGCTATCTATGCCAACTTAAGATATCACTGGTTGCTTCCACAGTGCTGTTGATGCCAACGGAAGATGTGTCAGCGAAAAAGAAAGAAAAAAATCTCAAGTTGTTGAGAGTTTGCGCAGGGCGGTTTTGTATTGATTTGCAGGGGGCTTGAATGATGCACAACCTCTTCTATTTATAGCAACGGCTCCCCCCAAGGTCGAGTTAAAACCCTACTCGGACTAGGTCTTCTTCTCCTGATCAGCACCAACTCGACCATTCCTATTTTCACTAGGATTGTGAACCTAGTCCTTAACCGAGCCGGATTCGCTTCCGGGTCATTAATCCTACCGAGACTCCCTATTGCACTAGGACTCGACTTGTCTTGTGTTGTGACCTAGCCGACCTAGGTTTAGAGGCCCATGTGCTGAACGATCCATGGCATTCTTATCGCAAGGCCTTCCGGGTCGAGAATGATTCTATACTCGGCCCAAACTATTATTTTGGGCCCAAACTATTATTTTGGGCCCAAACAGTTGCACAACATGGTTTTGACTCTCATCTCGTCCATCTAAAGCCATCTTCATCATCATCATCTCATCATCATCTTTTCATCATCATAATCATCATCATCTCTCTCTTTTCCCCATCTAAAATTACCATCATCTTCTCTATCTCTCTTTTCCATAAAAAAAAAAGGGAAGTATTGCACTCTAAAAATCACACTGTACACTCCTCACAAGTGTATTTTTATTTCAAAATATAGAAAGTTAGGAGTGTAGAATGATAATTTTGGAGTGCTAATAACAATTCCCAAAAAAAATTGTAGGAAAATATTTTCCTGATGTTGGTTTTGTGTTCGGATGGATAATGATCAAAGTTGGGTCCATAATTGAAGCAATGAGAATTTCAATTTGATTGCATCTATGTTCAATTTTTTAATTTCATATTTCATTTATTTCTTTCCAAATTTCTTTCAATTTTTTTTTTCCACAATCGAGTTTAGTTTCCAAATATCGTTCAATTTATTTTTCAAACTTTTCTTTTTCTTTTTCAATTTTTTTTTGTGTGTGGGAGACGAGAAGCTCGAAATTCTTTCATCAATATATTTTTGGTTTTGAATCCTAACCTAGTTGAGTTATCTACACACCACACACTGAACAAATATCCCAAGCCTATCCATACCAATTTTTTAGCCTAACCAATCCGAAATGGACCCTTAGGGTTGAAGTTGTATTCTGCTCACACCATCAAAGGTATTCTCGTCATATTGAGCTCATAATTCACATAGCACACTTTGATTGGGCTTAAATTCCGTAAAACCTATAATTATTTTTCATAAACAACATGAAAGCAATTGAGATGTCTTAAATTTCTTCATCATGCCCTTCATGCCTTTAATACGTGATTAGTGGATAAAACATAAAAGCTAGACTATTGATAATTAGGTAACTTTTGATTTACGGTAAAGATTTATTAGGCATTGCAAACGGTACGAGTGCCATTTGCAAGGCCATGAATTCTCTATGTAGAGAGGACAAATCCCATAAACGCACAAACCCCATTAAATAAGGGATTTGAGTTTCCATACTTCATAGATCTTATGTGCAATTTAGTTAATTGACAGACACGTACATGGCCTAGGAGTTTATTAGTATTGGGCTCTATGGCCAACTTTGATAGAGAAGGGGCTCCAACATGGTTGCACTAAAAACAAAAAAAAAAGGTCTTTGTGTACTAATTAAGAACACAAATGAGGGGTTTGTGTCTTTGTGAACACTAATAAAGTGAAACAATGCACATTCAATATAGGGCACCAATATAAAAAATAATGGACACAAATACATTATTGGGCACGGAAAACCAAGCAAAGTGGGATATTAACCTTTGGTATGACAACTTTTTGATTGAACATGGACACGAAAGGACTTTTGTGTGTATACATAGGCTTCATATGCACAATTGTATGTGTCCTACTTTATCATTGTAGACATAAAACCTTATTTTGTGTGTACACATGTGAACGGCACGTTCCAAATAAATTTTATTAATTAAATATATATAAATGTGTGGTCACAATGGCTTTTGTGCGTTTACACAAGCTACCCACTTCTATTTAACATATATGTTTCTCACAGGTTAGTACACTATCACGAACCTCTCTTCCATCTTCAAATTCTCTACATTTTTTTTTCAGAAATAATGAAGCCCAATTTTTTTATTTTTTTTTTTGTAATCAATTATTCAATCACGAGTTAAGAAATCCAAAGTCATCTACTAGTTTAACCACTTTAGATAGTAGAATGATACATGAACTTTTAGCTCAAAACAATGATTTTGCCCTTAACATCATGACCAGACCACACTTGACTTTAAAGGGCTAAACGTTTGCCTGCGCTATATGTCCTAGGCCTTTAGGCTCATACATATATCAAGGCATCCTCCAGGCCCATGATATCTCACTCTTGCCACTATGACTTCCCCGGCTCAAGAAGGCCTCCTTGGATGTCCTTCCGCTAGCTTCTTGCGAAGTGTGATCTGCAATACGCTAGCATAACATATCGGTCTGCTTAACATGGCATGCGGCTTCACCCTCTAGCTACCTCTGAGGAGTCTTTCCTATAAATAGCCAAGTCAAACAAGGAGATCGATAATTACCATTTACTACTTAGAATTCTCTTTGTTCTTGTTTCTCTCAAAACATTTCTAACATAGGCATCGACTGCCTTTGACAGACACCCTTCTATTTTTTTATCGAGTGTTCGTCAATTAGGCTAACAACATAATTTGTTTTGTATGTGTTCTTCCGTCAATCCAGCCTTGGATGGAATTTGCATCGACAATAAGCTATACCATTTATACATGTAAATTCATTAGTTAGAGATGTGAGTTTTTGGAAGCAAACATAATGTATTTCATGTTTGACCTACTCTAAGGGTAAGCGACTATATTTAGGCATTTAGGTACTTACTGAAAGTGCTTAGGAAAAATGAGTTCAAGAGTCCTTGATCCCTTTCTTGAGTTTCAAACTCCAAATGGGAAAACGTAACTTTGTAAGAGAAATGTTTGAGATAATTGACAATCAACCCAAATTTTAAAGTTGAGTTTTGATTTCTTTGTGCTTCTAAACAGGTGAGCAAGGAGTGTTATTTATAACTCAAACTTTGGTTTGAAATGACCTAGAAATTGCTTGTTGGGAGTCAAGTTTGGTTGAGTTGATAGGTTATGACTTAAAACAATTAAGGCAAAGAATGTAGCTGGCCATGCTTAAGCAGATACTTTATTTGTTAATCTCATTACAAAATCGATCTTAGAATCTCCTAATTTTAATTTAGGGATGAAACTAGCAAGGGCGTTTTAGTAAAAAATCCTGAAACTTTCCAAAATGGCTAACAATAATTTCTAGACAACAAAAGCATATTCTTAGCTAGATAAGAGGCATGTTCTAAGAAAATTTTAATTACAAAAAATATGTAAATCAAATAAAATAAAAAAAATTAGAACATGATGAAGGCATTTTGGTCTTTTTTTCTAAAGTTCGTTTTTCCACTTCTTTAACATTTGGAACTTCAACACAAATATAGAGTAATCTTAGGAAGACTAAATTTGTAGACAAATTTTTGAAAACTAAATGACATGAAGGTTAATAATTGATTTATTACTTAAACGTTGATAAACGTACTTATTTTTATTGATGACACATCATTTAGTTTGTAAATTTAGTCTCCTTAGCATTACCCTAATATGTAATATGATTTTAAAACTAACAATTGTTTCTAGAAGTATAACTAAAACTAGGGTAAATTACACAAAACTACCTCAATTATGGGTCGAACCACAATCTTATACCTCATGTTTTAATAATTACAATGTCATACCTCATTTTACGAATTTATTGCAATGTCAAACCTTCGTTAGTTTTTCTATCAATTTCTCGGTTAAATACTGATGTGACTGAAGGTGGCCCACTCTCTAGCCCAATTGGATTAAAAAATTAATTAATTATTAAAAATTAAAAATAAAATCATTTAAATATTTTTATAAAAAAAAAGTGGGAACCACCCCTACAAACCCATCACCCTCACCATTCTTTCTCAATTTATTCTACAAAATTTAGTCTCCTTAGTATTACACTACCATAATATATTTATATTAAGGGACGAAGATTTGAGCTAAATAATAAAATAGGATAGTCATAATGTTTAATATCAGACTCTCTATCTACGTAAGCCAAATTTAAACTGTTCAACATATAAATAAAAAAGAATATCATTAAACTAGAACTGCATAATACAAGATATTTTATTAACTTCAATTAACAAACTTGTTGATCTATGTAAACAACCACCTTATTCTATGGTCTTGTTAAACTGTAAAAGCCCATAGAAAGTTCCAAACTAGGTCTTGTGATCGGGCCCAAACAAAGCCACCTGAACTTAACCCACCAATTGACAACTAATCAGAACGCATGGAAGGATCCCACAATGACCACCACCTCCCCATGCTTAAATAGTCCGACAGGGAATCCAAAGGGCACATTCTGAAAAGACATCTCATCAATTCTTTCGATCTTACCATTGTTTTCATATATAATATAATATAATATAATAATAATATGGTAAATATTTCCCAAATGGGGCAAAATATTATTTATCCAATCATGTGGAAAGTAACATTTTAATTGTTTTAATTACATAAAGCTTTTTGTTCAAAAAGAAAAACTTTACTAAAACTGTGAAAAAGCACAACACCACAAATTAAGATTTAAAATTTTGGGATTTTATCCTGGTTGTTGTTTTTTACTATTTTAAAAAGAATACCACGCAAAAATATTAATTTGAGGTTTAAGAATAACATGATAATTGTATACATTGGTTAAGCCGATTGGTAAGACTAGTGTGTTCATTCATGTGCTAGAGTCCTTTTTGTTGGTGATAGTTATATAGAACTTTTGCCTTAATAACCTAAATAATATTTTGGCTAATTTCTATGATTGCTCACATTCTATTATAGTACGAGAACATGCTATCCTTCGTCTCAATCAATGAGAATTTCTAGCACGCTGATGGCTGGACCAACAAGGCCGTAAGCAGCACTCACAAGATCGCTGGCTAGCCTGATTTGTTTTGCTCACTCTAGGAAAAGGATCCTCGTCGATCCTTTTTCTAGGAATTCTAAGGATCTGGTGATCGTGGCTATTCATCGTACATCATTCGTTAGAAATCATTTAAAATTTAAAATTAAATATAAATAGTACTTAACAAAAACTGACCGTACGATGTACAATGAACGGTCACGATCATAAGATCTCCGGAATCTCTAGAAAAAGAATCCGGCGAGGATCCTTCTCCCTCACTCTATCCCACCTATTGTCCCACCTCTTGTGTGCATTATCACATAAAAATTACTCAACATTGACATTTGCGTTATGCATGCACATTATTCTTACATTCTGTTGAATTAATTAATAACCCTCATCTCAAATCATCTTGTAAACCACAAAAAAAAAAAAAAATTAATTATATTGTTCTGTAAAAAGGAAAAGAAAAACAGTATTCCTAATTCCTATCACAAAACCATATGCGGACACACGTGCGAGGTCCGACAACAGTCCTACACACGCTTGACCCGTTCGTTTTCCAACCTCAACTCGAAACCGAATCCTAGCTGGTTTCTCTTTGTGAGGATCTTGATGATCCGTGAATCGTGATCGATCATCGTATATCGTATTGTCAGAAATTATTTTTTAATATTTTTATTTAAAATTAAACATAAACATTTATTTAATAAAAACTGATAATACGAATGATAAATTTTCAAAATCCTTCCTAAAAGAATCCGAAGAGGACCTGTTGGCCTCACCCCCACCACTCTGAAGCACCACCAGAGAGAAAGAAGAGAGAGAAAGAAGAGAGAGAGACCCACAAACGCACAGAGTGAGTAAAAGCAATAAAGAAGAGAGGTAAAATAGAGGCTGACTACTCTCTCTCTGTACCTCTCTCACATATTCAACAGATCCCACCCAAAAGCAAAAGCGCTCTCTCCCTCTCTCTGCTTTGCTTCTCTCACCTTTTCTCTCTCTACCCCTTCAGCAGTTCTCTCTCTAGAATGGAAGAGATTGCTTCTTCTACTTCTTCATCCTTATCTCTTTTGATCTCTCACTCTCACCAAACCCAATGAAACCCTCCTCCGTCGCTTCCATCTGAGAAGCATTGCATTTTTATATTTATTTTCCATTTTTTTTGTTTTTGAAAGATGAATGCTTTTGGGTTTCGGGTTTTTTCTGTGAAGCCTTGCTGATTCATCTTTTTCCTTCTCAAGAGGTAAACTTCTTCTCTCTCTCTCTCTCTCTTCTACCGTTCCCCTCCGCCGACATTGTAAGGTATTCTTCTGACGCTTTTTGTTTTGCTCTCACTTCTGTATGTTTTTGCTGTATTTTATTTTCTGGGAAATCTGAGGAAAATAAAAGAGAAAATTTTGGAAACTGAAATGCTAAGTTCCTAAGAGGAAATTAATGTTCTGGATTTAGTCATAAATATTTTTGCTTTTCTGGGTTCACTGTAAAGGAAAATTTAATTTGGTAATCACAGCATGCTTTGTTTTTCACTTTTCCTCATTTTCTCGGCAGCCAAACACATTATATGAAAAGCATTTTCGATTTTCTCACTCTTCTGTTTATGTCTTCTGACTCTGGGTTGCTGTGGTTTCAGATCTGAAGCTTGAATTTCTCCGCTGCTTCGGAAGGTTACTCTTTAAACCCCAATGTAAAGATCTAAGTTCTTCTAATTTAGTTAGAATTAATTTAATTAATGATTTCAGATGTCTATGCGTTTTGTTTGCATATATTTTCCGTTTTGAGTTCTTAACATGGTAATTTGTAGTATTTTATTTGTTTAGGTCAGACAATGCGGTTGGTGTTTTGAATATTCCGAGAAGTTTGGTCGCTTTGCTTGACTAGGCTTTTGGTTTTCCTTATACCTAACGGCTACTTAATTTTGTTTTTCCCATGTTTTAGGTTTCTGGGAACATTTGAATTAATTCAAAACTAGTTCCTTAACCTCATTTAATCCAACCGTTCAACTTCAGCTTCATTTTTGCCTGGGCACCTCTGGTATCGAACCCGAAAGATGCAGAGACCTCCCCCGGAAGACTTTGCTTTGAAGGAGACCAAACCCCACCTCGGTGGGGGGAGGATCTCCGGTGACAAGCTAACGAGCACGTATGACCTCGTTGAGCAGATGCAGTACCTCTATGTCCGGGTTGTTAAGGCGAAGGACTTGCCCACGAAAGATGTTACTGGTAGCTGTGACCCTTATGTCGAAGTTAAGCTTGGGAATTACAAAGGCGCGACTCGACATTTTGAGAAGAAGTCAAATCCGGAGTGGAACCAGGTTTTCGCATTCTCGAAAGATCGTATTCAGGCGACGGTTCTTGAGGTCATTGTGAAGGACAAGGATCTTATGAAGGATGATTTCATGGGCCGTGTTTCTTTTGATCTGAACGAGGTTCCAAAACGTGTTCCTCCCGATAGTCCTCTGGCACCACAGTGGTATAGATTGGAAGATCATAAGGGGAACAAGGCAAGGGGAGAGCTGATGTTGGCTGTATGGATGGGCACCCAAGCTGATGAAGCTTTTCCTGAAGCATGGCATTCCGATGCTGCCACAATTAGCGGAGCTGACAGTCTTGCAAATATCCGATCAAAGGTGTATCTCTCTCCTAAGCTTTGGTATTTGAGGGTTAATGTGATTGAAGCTCAGGATTTGATGCCGAGTGATAAGGGTCGGTATCCTGAAGTTTATGTGAAAGCTATACTTGGAACTCAAGCTTTGAGAACTAGGATTTCTCCAAGCAGGAGCATAAATCCTATGTGGAACGAAGATTTAATGTTTGTTGCATCAGAACCATTTGAGGAGCCCTTGATTTTGAGTGTGGAGGACAGAATTGCACCTAACAAAGATGAAGTTTTGGGGAGATGTGCAATTCCTCTGCAGTATGTGCCCCGAAGGTATGATCATAAACCTGTTAACACTAGCTGGCACAATCTTGAAAAGCATGTTATTGTAGAAGGGGAAAAGAAGAAGGAAATCAAGTTTGCAAGCAGGATTCATATGAGGATCTGTCTGGAAGGTGGTTACCATGTCCTTGATGAATCAACACACTATAGTAGTGATCTTCGACCGACAGCAAAACCGTTGTGGAAGTCCAGCATTGGGATCCTTGAAGTGGGAATTCTGAATGCTCAGGGGTTGATGCCAATGAAGACCAAAGATGGGAGGGGTACGACAGATGCGTATTGTGTGGCGAAATATGGGCAGAAATGGGTTCGAACAAGAACCATTATTGATAGCTTTATGCCCAGGTGGAATGAGCAGTACACTTGGGAAGTGTTTGATCCTTGTACTGTCATAACAATTGGGGTATTTGATAACTGCCATCTGCATGGGGGAGAAAAGGCTGGAGGGGCCAAGGATGCAAGAATTGGGAAGGTAAGGATTCGTCTCTCCACCCTCGAGACTGATCGGGTTTACACACACTCGTACCCGCTTTTGGTTCTGCACCCAAATGGTGTAAAGAAGATGGGTGAAATTCATATGGCCGTGCGGTTCACTTGCTCTTCTCTGCTTAACATGATGCACATGTACTCACAGCCCCTGCTGCCAAAAATGCACTACATTCATCCATTGACTGTAAGTCAGCTTGATAGTTTGAGGCACCAGGCCACTCAGATTGTATCGATAAGGCTGAGCCGCGCTGAGCCACCGTTGAGGAAAGAGGTGGTCGAATATATGCTGGATGTGGGCTCCCACATGTGGAGTATGAGAAGAAGCAAAGCTAACTTTTTCAGGATTATGAATGTTTTTGGTGGGATAATTGCTGTTGGAAAATGGTTTGATCAGATCTGCAACTGGAAAAACCCCATTACTACCGTACTCATTCACATCCTCTTTATTATTCTGGTCATGTACCCGGAGCTCATATTGCCTACAATTTTCCTCTACCTCTTCTTGATTGGAGTTTGGTACTATAGATGGAGGCCAAGGCACCCTCCTCACATGGACACTCGTCTGTCTCATGCAGATTCTGCACATCCCGATGAACTTGATGAAGAATTTGATACATTCCCTACTTCGCGGCCTTCTGACATAGTGAGGATGAGATATGATAGGTTGAGGAGTATTGCAGGGAGAATCCAGACAGTGGTTGGCGACTTGGCTACTCAAGGGGAGAGGCTGCAATCTTTGCTGAGCTGGAGAGACCCGAGAGCTACTGCACTGTTTGTGCTTTTCTGTCTGATTGCAGCGATTGTTCTGTATGTTACTCCGTTCCAGGTTGTGGCTCTTCTTGCTGGATTTTATGTGCTGAGACACCCAAGATTCCGTCATAAGCTTCCTTCTGTGCCGCTGAATTTCTTCAGGAGGTTGCCGGCTAGAACTGACTGCATGCTGTGAGGAAGACCGTTTTATTTATTTTGAGTTGCCTTTGAGTGGCAGGGCATTCTACTATCCGCCATTTCGTGTTTAGTTAATGAAGAAGATGCGGTACCTCGTTGAGCTGTTCCATTCTGAATGCGTAGCTGCAACGAAGACCATGGAGAACGTGAGGTTCCCAGTATGCTGTATTTAGACCTCGTCTTGAAGGTAGTAGTTTTTGAAAAATTTTCAGTTAATTATGCCGTCAAATGGAAAAAACTTTATCTAAGGTGACTAGTTTATGTTCATTTGTAATTTTGTAGGCTGTGATTGGAATGCTGAACCGTTATGTGCTTAATTACATCTTTAGTATTTTTGTTAACTCATCTTTTGTGAAGTTCTTGAGGTCGCACTTGGTGCGATGGCAAGTGCCTTCGCCCATGAGCGGTAGGTCTCGGGTTCGAGACTTGGGAGCAGCCTCTCCATAAATGGGGGTAAGGCTAGCCGACATTCACCTCTCCCACACCCTGTGTAAAGCGGGAGCCTTGTGCACTGGGTACGACCTTTTGATCTTTTGTGAAGTTCTTCTGGTCGAACGTATTGCTTTCGATGTTTACACATGACATGTGGGAATGAACAATGGTATAGAACATTGTTTGGCTCCCTATCACGATTTACGAATGATGCATTCATCGTTATCTGCAAATCATTGTGACGTGCGTCCAAATTATTTGATTAAATGCATAAAAACACAAGTTTGTGCACATGCTAAAGTGTAATTTGCTTGTAAGGAGGAATGACTCGGTCGACTAATGATCGGGATATTGTACTTGTTTCCGGATAAAATAGCCTTCACAACATGTATAGGCTGCCTACCCTTTGTGGATGCTAAACCAGAAGTCTGGTTTAATTGAATTTGAACGTGTGTGGTTTGGTATGATTTTATGGACAGAGACCTGTCGCGTAAATTTATTAATATAATATGGTCATCTGGAATTTGGTGACAGCGATATAATATTATGTATAATATTTATGTTTATATATTAAAGGAACCGATCCCCTGCTTAGGGGGCTGAGCCTCAAGTAAATCACACGGATAGTTAAAATTTGATTCAATTAGCCTTCTGAGAAAATCACACGGGCCATTGAAATTTGATTTAACGACTGCAATTATTATAACTTTTAGAGGGGTTCCTTGTTTGTAGCCTTTGAATCAAATTTTAATGGCTCGGATTTTTTGCTCAGAAGGGTCAGCCTTCTAAGCTCAGGGGAGGATCCGGTTCCAATATTATATAGCATAACGATTATAAATGCTTGTTATAATGGTGCATTTCTGTATTTGGACAGTGACGCCAATGGATAACAAAAAACAGGGACATTTGAAATTTGACCTATTTAATTCGAGTTGGTCTATTCTAGTTAGTTAGAAAATTCAAGTAATGGTGACAGACTAAGATTGCTCTTGCAGTTTTATCTCTTTTTCGTCTCCCTAATGTTTTGTTTGAAGAATCATGTCGATATTGGTTAGGCCACTTGATTTAGTATCACGAGCTTTTTCAGTCTAATAACATCATGTTATGTGTGAATTTTTTTTTTACTTGACAATATATTATTAGACTCGAGGTAATTGTGACAATAAATTCATTTTATACAGGTTACTATCTTGCTTCCGAATTCGATCGCGTGTAAAAAGAACAAAGACTGAATAAATATGGGGAAAAGTACAATGTAAAAAGTTAAAATTTAACCCTGTTTACCGGAGACTGTTTAATGTTCAGCTGCTATTGTTTGACTGCTAGGAGCAGGACCATATCAAAGATTCAGGGGGAGGGGGGGGGACCTCTCTCTTGTTTTATTTAATCTTTACAGCCTGTATTGTACCCAATAACCCAATTTATGTTCGGCTCCGGAATGTTGTTTGGACCACATTATTCGCCTTTCTAATGCATAATGGTTCGGGCTCATGTCTATGAGAGAGATGCTCATCAAGGGGTTCAATAAGGGGTGTGATATCAACACACCCTATTTTACTTCTCACACACTTTTTTAATTTTCGGCCGTCGGATCGGATGAATTGAAGAAGATCAACGGACATAAATTATCAAGGGGTGTAGCACACTCCTTTAATAAATGTGGTCTAGAGATCGGGTTTCATTTTCCTTTGGTTTATGTACCTAATGGGACCTTAATATAAAATGGCTTGTTTGGAACTGTTTTTCAAACGACTGACAATGCTTTTAGAAAAAAATGTTTTTGGATTCCAAAAGCATTTTAAGTGCTTTCTGCATGAAACACTAGTTATGTGCTTTTTGTATGAAGCAATTTTCTAGGATTCACGTGCCATTTTTACGAAAAATTGGATCCAAAATTATATTCACTAAAATCGCTTTTAACTATTTTAAAAGCACTTCAAAATGAGCCAAAAGTTTGGAACTTCTCTTCTAGAGAAACAGCACGCGTAGGGCACAAAAATTTTCGAATTTCAATCGATTTTTTTGACTTTTGTCATCGAGGCATTTGGTTGAGCATTTGATGGGCTTATGGATAATTGCCAAGCCATGCTATTGGTTGAGGCATGCCAACATTTGTCCAGGTTATTTAAAAAAAGAAAAGCAAATGTCATATAACCATGTGCTTTTCTAGAAGCGCTTTTATGACTCAAAACACTTTTAAGTTTCTTTTATCCAAGGGGTAGAGTTAGAGGCACTTATGCTTATTTCTCATGCAACGATATTTTCCATTAAGGAATTGGGAATTTGTGATCACACTTGCCATCAATAATAGTTAGAACCTAGCTACCTATAAATGAGGAATGATATTTAGACTATAATACTAGCAGAACTCAGTAATTGTTCGGTGCTAGCAGATCTCATACTCATACTTGAAGCAACTAAGTTTACATATAGGTAACTAAATTAAAAAGTTCGATATTTTGACAGAAAACATGGACAACTTTTCTTCATGAGTAACCTTTAATTTGGACAAAATAAAAAAATTATCATTTCTTTCTTTTTTCAAAATGCGTATAATATGATGAATAATCATATCTAAACGGACCAAGCCAATCCTCCTTATAAAACGAGGTCTATATTTCTTCATTTTAGAGGACAAGGAAATAAATTGATAATCTCCAACTCTGATCAGAGTGACACTTGGAAGATTTACAAGATAGATCGTGTATTTATGTAAAACTTTGTATGAAAGTAGGCATTCCACAATGGTTAAGGATGAACGTGAGACCCAAGTCACACCTTTATTTTTATAGACTTCCCAACCAATATATTCCCAACCAAATATTTCTAGGGAATGTGGCGCTATGGAATGGCATTGACACGTCAATATCCAACTATGTGCTATTTTTTAACACAACTTTCATATTTATGGAAAAGGTAGCAGATCCGGAGAATCAATCAATCATATTCGTTCATCGTACATCGTACGGTCAATTTTTGTTATATACTAATTATATTCAATTTTAAATTTTAAATTTAAAATGATTTCTGACCGTACAATGTACAATAAAAGAACATAATTGATTGATTATCCGAATCCCCACAAAGAGGATCCGGATAGGATCCTTTTCCCATATTTATGTTGGGAGCAACCCCTCGAATTACCTTATATTAATTAACATATGTCAGTTTTTTTTAATAGGCTAGAAATTCTAAAAGTTTATCCTATTTTGCTTTATGTTTAAGCTCAATTTTTAGACGAATAATATTTGGCTACTAAAAAATGAGTAGAATCTCCTACTTAAAAATCTTAGTGTTTTAATCACAGAGCTTTATGCTTATGATCAGAATCGTTCATACTATGAATCACACTGTAAAGATCATCTATGCAAAAAATAAATTAAAAATAAGGTTGTTTAGTCAATATATTGTAGTAAATACATAGACGGTTTGTAATGCTTTTATGTCACATCCCGGCCTGTGGCGGATCACTTCCCGGGCCCGCTCCACCACCGTAGCACAATATTGTCCGGTTTGGACCCCAACCACGTCCTTACGGTTTTGTTTCTGGGAACTCACGAGCAACTTCTCAGGAGGTCACCCATCCTGGGATTGCTCTGGCCATCTTCTCGCTTAACTTCAGAGTTCCTACGGAACCCAAAGCCAGTGAGATCCCAAAAGGCCTCGTGTTAAGTAGGGATGAGAATATACATTTAAGGATCACTCCCCTGAGCGATGTGGGATGTCACAATCCACCCCCTTAGGGGCACGACGTCCTCGTCGGCACACTTCCGGCCAGGGATAGGCTCTGATATCAAATTGTCACATCCCGGCTCGGGACGGATAACTTCCCAAGCCCGCTCCACCATCGTAGTACGGTATTGTCCACTTTGGACCCCGACTACGCCTTCACGGTTTTGTTTCTAGGAATTCACGAGCAACTTCCTAGGAGGTCACTCATCCTGGGATTGCTCTGGCCCTTTCTCGCTTAACTTCAGAGTTCCTATGGAAGCTGAAGCCAGTGAGCTCCTAAAAGGCCTCGTGCTAGATAGGGATGAGAATATACATTTAAGGATCACTCCCCTGGGCGATGTGGGATGTCACATTTTACCCATACCGTTCATTTGTTTTCAAACAATTTGATGACTAAACGATCTTATTTTTAATTGATTTTTTGTAGAGGCGATCTTTATAGGGTAATTTATAATTTGAACGGTTCTGATTATAAACAAAAAGTTCTATAAATTGATAACGAATAATTTTGAGTGGGAATTTCTACTCATCTTTGAGTAACCAAGTATTGTTCTTTTTACACGGTAGTTTCGTTAAAATCTGGCCCCATAAAGACATGCCAAAACGAGTTTGGTCCAAATTGAGGAGTCCCCTGTGGTACGGCCCAATATAAGTTATACTTCACTAAATTACGCCTAAATTAATATCAAATTTCAAGGAATATCGAAAAATAATTTTTTTTTAATAAATGATATTATGTACATTAAGGATGAGCTTAATCTATAAGGAAAACTAACGAAAAGGGCTTGAAAACTTTGAGTTTTAATGATAAGGACAAAATAAAGGGTAAAGTGAATAGTATCAGAATTGACTTTTTAGTGTAAAAATATGGTTTTTCGTTAAAGTGAACAGTACCGGGTGCTTTTCGTTAAAGTTCCCTAATCTATAATGAGCTTGTAATAATGTTGTTCAAATTCGTCTTTGGCCAGAATCAAACCCAAGACTTCTCACTAACAAGTGAAGTGCGAAAATTGAACATAAGACTTCTCACTTACAAGTGAAGAGTAATACTACTAGATCGTTGTATTAATTGGCACAAATAAGCCATTTTTATTGTTGGTATTTGGATCATTTTTGCTGACCACAATATTGGCTACCACGTCTCTAATAAAAATGAATTCTGCATACATACGTGGAGTTCACATGCATTTAAAAAGTTTTCAACAAACTAGTTAGTAAAAGTAGTACAAATAACATTGTTCTCATTTTTTCTTTTTTGTTGTTGATGAGATCATATCGAAACGCTGATAGAGCTGAAGAGAAGGTGGTAAACGATGCCAGCAGAATGCTTAGAACTTCTAAGTTAGAAGCCTCTCTTCTAAACAACATACCAATGAAACAAATATGACGAAACAACATTCAGTCGCTGCTCTAGCCTTGGCTTTTGTTACATCCATATCAGCATGAATGATGTTTCCGTTGCCACCAACTTGCGATGAATTTTAATGGATTATCTGGCGATTAATCTCTCTACTGAATCACCAATCCGATGAATTTTGCTAGCTCGATTAGTCCTATTGCTAGCATTTTGAAAGCAGTATTTCATGGAAAATATAGCTTTGGATTTTGGTTAGAAACTAGATATATAAACCATAGCACATGGAATTAAGCAGCAGCAGAAAATTCCATTACATAATCATTCGAGGAAATAGATCTGACTCTGAATAAATTATATTTGTGTATTTACGATGTTATACATCTTTTATTTGATACAATGTATTCACTCTAGATCGTTTAGCTCTGCAAAATGGTTAAGTCAATACTGTGGAGCCTAAAATAATCCCAAAAATTCTAGAGGTGACACGTGAATTCTTGCTCAAGAAAGACAAGATTGCCCTTATTAAATGTGCAGACTCCTCAGATGCTTCCACGTACAGCTCACACCCCTGAAGGTTCCTGCACTGAATACGACTGCCCACAACTCACCTGTCATTGGCAAGGAAAAGTCAAAGCATTAAAGATAATGATTAATTACCCGAATCCTCTATTTAATACATTCATAATTGAAGATTGATTCCATTCAAGTAAGTAATCCCTATTTAAATCAATTAATTACTCCATTATCTGAAGATATTATTTCCTATTTAATATCTTGAGAATATTTTTCCATTAAACCTTGGCTAATAGGGTGCCACCATGTGTAGGGTAAAACCCTAACACTATGGCCGGTCACTCCCCTATATATTCTATCAAATTTCGGTAAACTTTTGCTATGCCTAAAAGCCCTAAACAATTTACTCTTCTTAGAGAAACTAACTTAGTCATCAGAGATCCATTGGCCTAACTCTCCCACCTCATGGGCGCGTGAGGCTTTGATCAAAGGTGTTGATTGTTTTGCAGGTGCATTTTCGTCAAAACTAGAGACGATGAAAATTTGCATCGAAACTTTAATCGGACACATTGTGGATGATCATTGGAGCTACTGCTACCCACACGTGTTGCCAATCAAATAAGGCTGCTTACCACATTGCTCTCTCTTGTACCCCCAGAGTGTTCGTGGTTTGAAGAACCATTTGATGCCATTGTTGATGTACCTTTTTCAAGACCGTACGACTTGATGGTGCTGGGTTATGGCTAGCGTCTTTGTATTGTGTTGCTTTTTATCCCAATCAATGAATTCATTGTTGTAGGCCTATTTGATTGAACGATCTAGGGTTTAGAGAGAGAGAGGGGGGGGGGGGGCGACCACAATTAGAGAGAAGAGAGATTGATTTAATTGTGAGGTGTGTTTGATTCACCCCAGTGTGCCTTTATTTATAGTAGTAGGATAGGTAAATACCTTTCCCTTTAGGATTACAACATTTAATAGGTAATCTACTCCTAATAGGAATATAAGATACTTTCCCATATCTCTTAGGATTTACACAATCACATTCCTATTCTAAATATGACTGCAACATTCCCCATTGAGTGTGTAAATACTCAACAAACCATCGCATCAGATCTTCAGCAGATAAGGTAGAATAGTTGATGAAGTCATCGGCACAACGGGTGATCGCGAGTCTTAAATTTATTTGAAGTATGCATTTGTAGTAAAACTCACAAAACCTCGCTATGGTAAAACCTAAGGCATGAGGAAAACCCATAGACTAAGGAGAAAAGTGAGAAGTATGCATAATGTCTAAAAACAAACGTTAAACTGGACGAAGGTAGTGAACTCAACGGAGTATGATCATCCCATGATGGGTGCCTCATTAAAACCTCGTTAGGTAGCAAAAACCCAGTGGGAAAAATGCTCCTAATCGTAGGAAAAATAGTGCATTAAGATCATGTGAGTATGCTTCTAGATACTCCCCTGAGTTAGACATAACTTTTAAATAAGAGAACTACAAGCGATTCAACCCAGATAATTTACGCATATCGATTCCTTGGATGAGCTTCTGAAATGTTGACTTGGGCAACGACTTGGTGAAGAGATCGGCTAGGTTGTCCTAGGAATAGATTTGCTTGACTTCAATGTTTTGATGCTCCTGCTGCTGGTGTGAGTAAAAGAACTTTGGCGCTATGTGCTTGGTGTTGTCTCCCTTGATATATCCCTTATTCAACTGCTTGATACATGCTGCATTGTCTTCAAAGATTATCGTAGGAAGGTCAATGACTGATGTAAGACCACTAATGCTTCGAATGTGTCCCATAACTTCTCTTAGCCAAAAGCACTTACGCGAAGCTTCATGTAGGGCGAGAATCTCAGCATGGTTAGACGAAGTCGCAACTAGCGTTTACTTGGTAGACATCCAAGATATAGCAGTGTCTCCAACGGTAAAGACATAACCTGTTTGAGAACATGCTCTATGTGGGTCAGATAGATATCCAGCCTCTACGTAACCAACAAGGCGAGAATCATTCCGAGTACCATAGGGGGCGGCAATACTTGGAGATTTGTTGGTATAGAACAAGCCCAAATCCGTAGTACCCTTAAGGTAGCGGAAAATGTCTTTAACACCATTACAGTGCCTGCATGTGGGCGCATTGTTGTATCTAGCCAATAGATTCACAGCGAAGAAGATGTCAGGTCTAGCGTACTGAGCCAAGTACAATAAAGCCCCAATTGCACTTAGGTAAGGAACTTCGGGTTCCAAAATCTCTTCCTTATCCTCCTTTAGACGGAAGGGATCTCGTTTAGCATCTAGAGTTCGAACGACCATGGGTGTACTCGAAGGCTTCGCTTTATCTTCATTAAAACAAGGCCACACCTTTTGGGTGTAGTTTGATTGATGTACTAGGATTCAATTCGAACAATGCTCGATCTCCAGGCTAAGGTAATATCGAGTTTTCCTATGATCCTTCATCTTAAATTCTGATTTCAAATGTGCAGCAATTTCCTTAAGCTCTGCAGGAGTCCCAATGAGATTCATGTCATCGACATAAACTGCAATGATTGCAAATCCGGAATGTGACTTCTTTATGAACACGGATGGGCATTGTTCGTTATTCACATAACCCTGACTTGTCAAATATTCACTCAGACGGTTATACCACATCCACCCGGATTGTTTCAATCCGCAGAGTGATTTCCTCAACCTAATTGAAAGAGTGTTCCGTGGTCTAGAACTATTTGAACCAGTCAATGGAAGTCCTTCTGGAACTTTCATGTATATTTCTTTATTTAGATCCCCATAGAGATACGCAGTTACCACGTCCATAAGCTGTATATTCAGTTTTTTTTGGAAACTACCAAATTGATTAGGTAGCAGAACGTTATAACGTCTATTACGGGGGAATATGTCTTCTCGCACTATTTCATTATTCTCATTACGCTACCTCATAAAAACCCACTTGTAGCCAACAGGCTTCACACGTGGTGATGTAAGAACGATAGGTCCAAATACCCTATGTTTCGTGAGTGAATCGAGTTCGACCTGGATTGCTTGTTTCCAGTTTGACCAATTGGTTTTACGTCAGCATTCATCGACGGAACGTGGTTCAATGTCATTGCTAAACATGATGTCAGTAGCTACTGAGTATGAGAATGCATCGTCAATGAGCATCTCATTCCTATTCCAAACCTCATCCAATACTGTGTAGTGGACCGAAATCTCAAGATTTTCCAGAGGCCGATATGTTTCATTTGAAGTATCACCGTAATCTAGAATAACTTCATGCTTTGGAACA
Organism: Malus domestica; assembly: GCF_042453785.1. Taxonomy (NCBI): domain Eukaryota; kingdom Viridiplantae; phylum Streptophyta; class Magnoliopsida; order Rosales; family Rosaceae; genus Malus; species Malus domestica. Next base: position 6,973,061 of record NC_091672.1, read on the forward strand.
GATGAGTGAGTGATGGTCGGATTCAAACTAGGGTCACTAGTTGGTGCCATTTTCCTCTTCTGGGGTTGTGAATTTTTTGAACCAAGAGGTCTGCCACGCTTTAGGGTTGGAGTAGGTGATTGGCTAGTCGTCAATGTACCTTGTCATGTGAAGGGTGCGACCTCCCCACCTTCAGGACGGTCCGGCCTTCCCAGGCGGGTTGTTGACGTACGCGGGGTGCATCTATCCTTGCAGGTGTGTTTGCAACGGGTCTATGTGATCTTGTCACCTTTGCTAGATCATTAAAAACATTAGGCATGCTTTGAGCAATGCTCTGAAGATCTATAATTCGTCGCACCTTAGTTTCAGATTGGGTAATACGGGGATCTAAATGAGATATAGTGGGAGCATACCATGACAATTCACGACGTTCTACGGGAACGTTAGTAAGCTTATCTCCCGCTAACGAAGGGAAGACTATTTCATCAAAGTGACAATCCACAAAATGTGCGGTATAGAGATATCCTGTCAAGGGTTCTAAGTATCGAACAATTGATGGTGAATCATAACCAACATAGATTCCTATTTTTCTCTGAGGACCCATTTTGGTACGTAGTGGCGGCGCTATTGGGGCATAAATGGCGCACCCAAACACCCGTAAATGCGAGACATCAGGCTCGTATCTAGTGACCAACTGTAACGGTGAATATGGTTGGGTAGCAGTGGGCCTCAGGCGGACCAACGCTACGTGCAATATTGCATAGCCCTAGGCAGATACCGACAGTTTGGTTATCATAACCAAAGTCTGAGCTATCAATTAAAGGTGCTTTATGAAAGTTTTTGCCAGGCCGTTTTGGGTGTGAACATGAGGCACATGATGTTCCACATCAATCTTTACTGACATGCAATAATCGTTAAAAGTCTATGACGTAAACTCTCCAGCATTATCCAGTCGAATCGACTTAATCGGATAATTAGGGTGGTGAGCCCTTAGCTTAATTATTTGAGCTAAAAGTTTAGCAAACGTGGCGTTGCGTGTGGACAATAAGAAAATATGTGACCATCGTGTCGATGCATCAACCAATACCATAAAGTGTCTAAGTGGTCCGCAGGTTGGTTGGATAGGTCCACAAATGTCCCTTTGAATCATCTGAAGAAATTTAGGGGGGTTGTGAATAATCTTTGTATATGAGGGCTGAGTATTCAACTTCCCTAAAGAACACGCTTTGCATGGTGGAACTCTAACATAGGGATGTAACTTATGCCCGTGTGAAGATTTGAGGATACGGCGCATCATGTCACGTCCAGGATGTCCCAAATGGTCATGCCAAAGCAACAAAGTGTCCTGGAACTCATGCATAGGGCCGGCCACACTGTGGGCTTCTATGCCATGAATGGTTGTGATGTACAACCTACTCGGCAAGTGTTCCAACTTCTCGTGAATATGCTTCTGGCCATATTCATACGAAGTGATACAAAGAAATTTTGAATCATGATCTTAAGTCGTTTCAAGATGATATTGATTATCTTGAATATCTCTAAAACTCAGAAACGTTCTTTCGGAATGTGGAGAATAGAGTGCCTCTTTAATGGTCAGAATTGTACCATTAGACAACACGATATGTGCCTTTCCGTATCCTTTAATCAGGTTGGATGAGCCTGAGAGAGTTGTCAAATGAGCTTTCATGGGTATGAAGTTAGTAAAATAGTGTCGTTCTCGCAAGATAGTGTGCGTGGTTGCACTATTTGTCAGACAACTAACTTCCCTACGAGACATACCTAGGTATAAATTGATTGAATTGGTCACATGCATGAATATAAGTCCATTCATTCAATTAAGCAATTCGAGAAAATAATATCCATTCCAATAACAATCCATAATTCAAAACAAACCAAAACCAAACAAATTATTCCAAATACTAAGAAAAATTGTTCAAAATTAAACCATAAACCTAGCAAAATAGATGGGGTAGGGCCAGCCACTCCTAGTGGGTTAGGCAACTAGGGGGTAAACAACCTAAAAACATGTCTAATTTAGTCATCCCTACGCATTGACATCTCCTGAAAATTCGATATCTCCATTGATGTAGTTGCATCTTCTGGATGATCCACATGTGCAAAATTAGACTTACGACGGGAATGATACTTGGCAATAGCCTCAAAGGAAGCTCGGCATACGCATGACTAATGATCCTTTGATCTACAATGATAGCACATGTCCAGTTTAGTAGAAACGGGCTAAACGAGAGCTTCGCCCTTGTTCTTGAAGTTTGGGGACTTAGGGGTGAGTGGTGGACGCTATTGGGTCATATTTCTTCCCTTAGGTGTGGCACTCTGTTGACCTTGGGCCAGTGGTTGGGCTTGCCACCCATTGCCACAGTCACGATGATTTTTTCGTCGTTTATGGCTGCTAGAATAGGTCACATGCGCTTCAGGCGCGGCGTTCGAGCCAGTGGGTCGAGCTTGATGATTCTTCATCAAAAGTTGGTTCTGCTTTTCAGCAAGAAGTAAAACAGAGATTAAATCTGAAAACTTGGTAAATATTTGTGCCCTATATTGTTATTGCAGGAAAATATTGGTGGCATGGAAGGTCGATTATGTTTTCTCCAGGAGATCTGATTCGGTTAGTTCCACTTTGCAGAATTTCAACAAAGAATGGATTCTACAAACTTCGGAGTTGTATTCATTCATGGACTTAAAGTCCTGGAAATGAAGATGCTGCCAGTCGTGTCTTGCTTTAGGCAAGTATATGTCTTTCTGGTGATCGAAACAGTCGGCCAGAGTAAGCTAGAGGGTGCGTGGGTTCTCCTCAGTGAGATACTCAGTCTGCAGTGCATCATGGATGTGTCTTCGAATGAAGATCATTGCAGTAGCCTTCTGAGCTTCGTCAACAAGTTTGTTGGCGATAGGTGTCTCGATGGTGGCTTTAATGCCCTTTGCAGTTAGATAAAGCTTCATGTCTTAAACCCACTTCAGATAGTTTCTTCCAGAGATTTCTAGAGCGGAGAAATCGAGCTTGTTCAAGTTCAACATGTCCCTAAAATAGAGGAAAAAACATGAGTAGTCATATGGTAAGCCATAAACATATATCATAGAACATACAGATTCTATAGACATGTATTGGTTTAATTCATGAAAACTACAAGTTTCATGTGGTATGTTTTGAATGAAAACTTTGGGTTTCAAAGGCACTAAATTTGAAACTACATGTTCAATTTAGTTTTATGAATGATTAGTTCATAATGAGAGGTTCATGCAATAAACACAGAATGCAATATACTAATTTGAATATAGTGGATTTGAGGTTCTTCGGGAACTCAAGTGTGAGAGCTTCGTTACTACGAAAGTATGTGATGGTTCAAAGTATAAAAATAAATTATTGAATCATTAATGTCCAAAAGTGATCTTCATGTCAATAGTTTTGGATTCATTATTAGATTAATGGATTGCAGGTCACTTTTAATTAATTCAATAAATTGGGCCATACGGGGTCGATTGTAGAAGCTAAATAATATTAACATAATATTATTAGATAAAACAATATAGCCCCAAAATAATTTGGGCTTGGTTGGGTGCCTTAAGTAGAAAGGTAAGGTCTAAAATCCTCGGGAATGGGCTGCAGGCCACGGGGCGTGAGGGAGAAGCCCCAGCCTCAGCTGGGTTTTAGTTTGGGCCGAAGGGGGTTGCACAGGTCAAGGTTCAGTAGGGGCTGGCCTTGAGGGTTTAGTCATGGGGAGCCCAGTCATAATAGGGCTAGCTGCAGGAATGGGCCGCAAGGACCAAGCCCAGCCTTGTGGGCTGGTTGACGCGTGCGAAGGGGAAGGGCCCAGCTGACTAGGTTGGTGGATGAAGGCTGCGGGCCTGGGCTACGTGGAACCTAAGCCGAAACTTGGTGCAGTCCAAGATGGAGCAGTAGGCCACATGTCAAAAATGGAAACGGGCTTAGGGCTTCAAGCCTTTTAAATTGACCTCAGGCCGAAGCCTGGTGTTAGCATGCACAGTGATGGTGCGGTGGGTGTGCCGCACCATGCCCAATTTCTTTTTTTTTTTAAAAAACAAAAACAATCCCTTAGGGTTTAGGAAACCCTAAATATGCTTTTAATTTAATTTAATACATTGACTCACAAATTCCACATAACAATTTAATTGTGCGATGCATGAAATAAATATATATATTGACAAATATATAAACATATACAAAATATATATATATTGAAAGGAAAATATAAACATAGAAGGGTTCATGCATCATGGGGAATGTTTTCATACTTCGTGGACGTTTTAAATATCTTCTTTTATTTTAAGCATACTTGATTAGCAGAAAACGAATAAGCCTTTGAATTTGGTGGATGATAGCCTCCTCTTATGATGCGTCAATTCCTTAGCTTTCTGCAAGAGCGTGCTGATAACGTGTTGTAGGCCTATTTGATTGAACGATCTAGGGTTTAGAGGGAGAGACGGGGCTGACCACAATTAGAAATAAGAGAGATTGATTTAATTGTCAGGTGTGTTTGATTCACCCCATTGTGCCTTTATTTATAGTAGTAGGATATGCAAATACCTTTCCCTTTAGGATTACAATATTTAATAGGTAATCTACTCCTAATAGGAATATAAGATACTTTCCTATATCTCCTAGGATTTACACAATCACATTCTTATTCTAAATATGACTGCAACATTAATGACCTTTTAAAAAAGAAGACATATTTGTTCATTTCTCCTAAACTTGTATAGAGCTGTTAATTTCCCCCCATTGAACTTTAACTTTGGCCGATTACCCATAAACTTGTATAATTAGTCAATTTCCCCCTTGAACTTTAATTTTAATCGATTACCCCCTGAATTTTTATAAATAGCCAATTTCCCTCATGACGCTAGATTTTAAAAATTTTCATCCAATTTTTCATCCATTTTGATCACGTCAACAACACATGACAACTGTATGGGGACAAAAAGAATGGAAAATTGGATGGATGAAAATTAGATCAAAAATTTTAAAATCTAACTCTAGGGGCGGAATTGGTTATTTATAAAATTTTAGGGGACTAATTGGCAAAACTTAGAGTTCAGGTGGGTAATCGGCTAAAATTAAAGTACATGAGGGAAATTGGTAGCTCTATACAACTTTGAGAGGCAAACCGAAAAGTACTTCTGAAAAAAAAAAAACCAGTTTTAGAATCACTTAAGGTCTATTTATTGACCATTAAGTGATAGGAGCATATTTATGCGACTTAGTTAGCTTATTTCTTGGCATTTATGTTGTTAGTTCGTAGTTATTTTAGTATTTTAAGCTATTTTCGTGTGTTTGTAGGTCCAAAGGGTTAATGTGGCAAAGAAGTGCATTTTGGAGCATTTTGGAGCATTTTTGGGCATGGAATGGATGGCATATGCTTGGAGCAAAAGGAATGGACGAAATTTGAAGTTTGTGTATCATCCTCTCCCTATAAATAACCATTTTAGCACACTCATTTCACCTAACACATCCATTCACCTACCACTACATCCACTCATTTCACCCAACACATTCACCTACCATTACATCCACTCATTTCACCCAACACATCCATTCTCCAAACATCCATCCACTACACCCATTACATCCACTCATTACCAAACACTCATCCACTACACCCATTACATCCACCCACTACACCCATTATATCCACTCATTACCAAACATTCATCCACTACACCCATTACATCCACTCATTACCCAACATCCACCCACTACACCCATTACATTCATTACCAAACATTCATCCACTACACCCATTACATCCACTCATTACCAAACATCCACCCACTACACCCATTACATCCACTCATTACCACAACACTCACCCACTACACCCATTACATCCACTCATTACAACTCCATACACTCCTCTCCCTAGCCTATAAATACATCCACCCTTCACCATAATTTGGGGGCCACATCCAAAGACACTACATTTCACATCTCACAACTTCATTCACAAACACAATTTCTTTGCCATGACCTCCATCCATTCATCTAGCCATACTACATCTCACCAATCCATACACTTTCATCTCTTAGCCGTGCAAATCCATTCCATCCATATATCCATACACATCCTAGACACTTGTGCTACAACAAGGTGTTGAAAACAAAGGTCCTTGACGTTTCAAGCTTGGAACTTTGGAGCGTTTTAGGTGTACTCCGTTCTTGCTTTCAATGTCTACTTTGTTATTTTCTAATTTTGTTGCAATTATGAGTGGCTAAACCCCTATTTAGTTAGGGGGAAGTTTGAAGCCATGAACATGCTTGAGATTTGAATTGATTTCTTCCAATTGTGATTTGATAAGTTGTGATTGCAATTCAATTATCTATTTTATTCATAACTGATTCTTGTATGTTTATTAAGGATGCATACTTAGTTTTCATGCATGAATTAGATGCTAGAATATAAATGAGTTTCACCTAATCGTTACAAGTTTATATTCATGAGTAGTGAAGGTTGTCTATCACAATCGCGTTAATTGAATTCTTGGCAATTGTATCATGCATTCATAGTTATAATTGTCTCGTCAACACTTATGATTTTCATTGAACGTAATGATCTCTGATTGTATCTCTATTATGCATTCATATAGGGGACTTTTAGAGAATGATTTGGGTTGTCGCATGCATTCATCCAATTTAATGAGTAAAGGAAAATCTGAGGGTTAATTTGTGCATCACGGTTAATCTGGGGTGTTGAGTATCATAGTTTATTGAAAGCAATTGGAAATCGATTCATGTACAAGTGTGTCATGTGTGAAGAACGGACATCTAACTAATCCATCCATCATCGTATTCCTTAAATTTGTCTTACAATCTGCCTAGTTTAATAATTTGTTTGTTTGTTTCAAATTCATCAAAACCAAAATCCCCCTTTTTACTTTCTTGTTTCAAAGTGTTAAATTTCTGTTTTGTTTGTGTTTTTGAGTGTTTTGATTCAAGCCAAAACACTAAATTCGTCCAAAGTTGTGTTAGAGTCAGAAACTGCCTAGTTTGTGTTTTTAGGCAGTTTTGAGTGTTTTAAAGTTGTTTTGAGTCTTGTGAGTCTATTCAAACGTTTTAACTTTGTTTTTATGTTTTTGAGTTAGTTTAGAGGTTTTAGCAAGCCCTCCTAATCCCCGGTTTAGAACGATCCCTACTTGCATTTATACTACAATTTGACAACAAGAGGGTTTAATTTGAGTGCTTAACTTTCATCGCATCATTAAGTTCTATTTTTTTTGGGTCAAACAATGGATTTGTTAGATTAGATGTTAGAATAAGAAGTTAATGGTGTTCGAACCCACGTTGTGGTGAAAGCATAACACTCATTTCTACCATTGTAGTACAGGGTCATTTGCAACAATTAAATTCTTTAACTTGTCAGTTTTTTTTTTTATTTTAAATTTTTATCTATGAAGATTCTTTTCATTAGTTATCGTATTTTCCGATATATACTTGGGACTCGGTATGAACCCAAACTCAAATCAAAACCATAATTTAGGCATGAATAATGAATGTCAATATTTCACAAACTATTCTTCTATGGGTCAATTTTAGGCACTGATGATCAACTTGGATTGGACTTTCACAAATTATATAAGATGTTGGGGTGGGGGGAGGGGGGTGTGGGTTGGGGCCTGGTGTTTAGACGAACTAAACAAATTTAAGTAAATTATTATATATTGTATAAGAAAGTGCTTATTTATACTTAAAAACACATAATTGTATTGGAATACATAAAGTGCAAAATAAAATGACATATAGATTATAAAGTATAGGGGGAGACTAAAGTTGTAGACAAAATTTATAAACTAAATAATGTGTCACCAATAGAAATGATCATGTTTATTAATGCTTAAGAAACAATCCAATCAACTTCCATGTCATTTAGTTTATCAATTTTTTTTCTACAAATTTAGTCTCCCTAATATTACCCTAAAGTATAAGACCATGTTGAAAACATTGGGAATAAGCATATAGTGAGTGTTCATCAAAGTATTCAACAAGTCATTTTCATTTAATTGACAAAAATAAAAGGCAAAACGAAAGTTATCGATTTTCTATCTAGGTGGGAGTCTCGACCTAGGCAGGTTTAAGCGTATTTTATTAATTTTCAAACACCTAAGAACTAATTAGGACAGCGGCCAATCGTCTAACGCCTAGGCAGGGGAATTAGGCACGTCAGACGAAGATTTTTAGAACATTGGATTTCCATAATTTTATTATAGAAAAATATTTTACACGATGGTGTGAAGGAATTTGGGTAAATCACATGGTGAACCTACCATAATAATGGGATATCGAATTCCTTATTCACAAGAGTCAAATCTAATATTAGTATTAATGACATTCTTTTATTGTTTGATACAAGCGGAATCTAGCCAATCTTTCCTCAAGCTACAACACACTAGAGAGAGGCATCAAATAGTATCTTATTATCAAATAACAAGTCGTTTATTTGAGGATCGGTGCTCATTCTAATCACTCGACAAGAAAAAGAAAAGAAAAATAAGCGAGGCTAACCTATAAGTACATGACAATTTATAAAGAGAAAATCATACAAGACAAGAAGTTTGTATTACTAACTTAAAAGTACAAAAACAAAGAAATCTCAATGCATAGGTCCATTACTAATCCCAGGAGAGCCCAAAATAATAGGCACGATGATAGGAGCATGCGATTTGAGAGACAGAGATACTTGTAAGTAGGTAAAACAGATGGGCAAGTAAAGGTTGTGGCCATGAATATTAAGGTTTTGGCATTCTAGTTTGAGACTAAGTACTTTTTAATTGTAGCAGCTAGCAGTGATTCCTATAGACTAGTCCAGCCTGTTAGGGAAAAGACTCTATTGGCAGGAACTACTATGTTATCTCATTTTCTAAATTCTCATTAGAGACAAACGGTGCACTCTTTCGAGAAACAATTGAAAAGAAAAATGCATTGATGGAAAATCTTAAGTCGTTTAAACATATATGTTCAACGTAAAACAACAAAAAACAAAGGCACATGGAAACCCATTGTGAATTAGGGTTTAGTCATTTATTCTCTTCAAACAAACAAAACAAAAAATTCTTTTATTCCCACGCATGCATCCAAATACGTACGTTAGTTTTTGTATGACTTAACATTTTTTAGTGCATACACATCTCATCCGGAAGCCAGCACATTTGCCTCCCATAAATCCCTCTTTTTTGCATGTAGTTGCACAATTGCTTGACCGAAAGCAAATACCGCGGTATTTATGGCTCGGAGACTCACAAATCTTCGATGACTTCTCATTCTTTGACGAGTTCTCGTTTGTCTTCCCCTCAGTAACCATTGGCCCCGTTCCTGCCAAACATGCATCAATATATCAAAACACATATATGATTTTATAAAATTCCGGTTTTCCATTATATCAACGGGAGAAGGAATATTCGAATTCAAAACTTCTTTCGACAATACTATATTGTTATATCTTGGGTTAGATATAAAGATCAAATTAAGATAAGGAAAGAGAGATACCAATAGCCACCAAAAGTAAGATGAGGATGAAGATAGTTGAAAACAAACGCCCGGAACGCTCCATCTTGATTTTGTGGGATGTGTGTGTGTTTGTGCACGCGTGTGAAATATGTACAAGTGAGATAAAAAGAGAGTCGTTGATTCAAAGAACTAACCTTGAAGGTCCTTATATAGAGTTGGTATGAAAAAAATTAAGTGTATTTCCTTAAAAGGCGTTCCTTGATAAAAATAGCGAGTTTAGGGAAAACTTTCAGCTCCGAGAGACAAGAACAAAACCCTATTTTGGCTCATCATTCATCCTACATTTGAGGAGAGACAATGGCTCTTTTTCTCCTCCCTTAAATTGAAATATTCCTTTTTGAGGTTACAAATGAGGAGTTCATGAATCTTTAACCTATTTGTACGTATCACCCTACTCACCCACACCACTAGATAACCCAGTTGAAATTGAAATATTACATTGTTGAAATGGCCCATACATTTTCCCTATCACAGTTGTCTCTTTCTGTTTTTTTGTTTTTATTTTAATTTTACATAATGCTAAAATATTTGGAAATTTTCGGGGCCTTGTGGTGGCTGTAGCTCCTAGGTTAGGCTTGTTTGCTGGACTCAGACCTGTTCATTGTGAGGCAAGTTTTTGTTTGATGCTTGGCCGTCCTAGCCTTTGTAGACTTAGCAATATCTTAAGCAGTCCATTAAACATAATTAATAATGTTTTAACTCGAATATTAGACAATTAATAGACAGATTAAATTATTGTTTTGAGTTTAAAATATTACCACAATTCCTTTATTCTTTCAAGTTGTTTGAGGAGCTTCAATTTCAGGAACACTTGAGTGGGTTGAACTTGTATATATAATATTTGCTTTTCTTTTTTTATGTTCTATAACAAAGAATAAAAGAAGCACGTTAATTGTAAATGAATAGAAGACAAAACAATTAATATAAACCAAACTATACAAGACAAAATAATTACCATTAAACACTCTTGATAAAAATCAAGCTCGGCTGGACTTGCTTCATACTCAATGTTGCTAATTTCTTCACTTCTTGTCTAGTTTTGGAGACATATCAATGATTCCATTGTTTCAAGAATGAGAGATGTTCTAAATGGGTAAATTACTTTGTCACCTGCACTAAATGCACTCTCACTAACAATTGTTGACAATTGAATTGGCAATACATCTCTCGATAACAAAGCAAGTGTGGGATATGTGCTCCTCCATTTTAACTTCCACCTTCAAAATGTCAAAGGTTTGACCATGTGCTACTTTCTCTAGCGTGTCAAGGAGATAACTATCCATCTCATGTGCAAGCGCAATATCCTTGGCGTCTTCTAGTTCCTTCTCCCAATCATCCATCATTTAACTAAATATCATTGGATTTTCTGTTTGTACACTAGAAGGTAATTGTTTTACCAGTGAAGAAGTAGTGTCAACAACTACATCTTCTTTACCCTTTTATTGTGTTCGTGAACCGAAAGCTTGTTGTGCATATTCATCACACATCACCTCCAACAATGTCTTCACTTCATTGTTTTTCTGCTAAATATATTCTTCAGGAAGCTCTGAATGCTTTTTACACAAGTGCATGAAGTGCCTCAATTTGAACCTTAAGTCTAAGACATGGGTAACTACAAATATTTGATTAAGAGACTCAATTAAACCAAAATACTTTCGGTATTTGGTTCTCATGCTCATTGCCATATCACGTAGCACCGACTGCACAGTTCCTCTAATTTGTATATATTCAGGCAAATAAAGTTTTCAATCTCGTTCTCCACAGCAATGACATCATGAACAGCTGTATTAGATGTGGGACACTTACTTGCACTAATTTTCAAAGTCACAAGATAGAAAACCTTTAAAAAATTCACAAACACTTATGCACCATCATAATCTTCCTCCTTAAGTGGTCCAACCTTACCTTTACTTGCCACTTTTTCTCCTTCATCATTAAGTACCATTTTTTTTCCCGAAGTAGCTCAAGTATATTTTGGCTTCATCATCTTCGAACATCCTTTCGAATGCATTTTTAAACTTCAAGCAAGATTCTAGCATCATGTATATGCTATTCCACCTAGTAGGCACATCTATACAACTAGACCTCTACTATCCAACTTCTCATTCTCCACACATTTCTTGAAATAACTAAACCTTCGGGGGCTTGATTTCACAAACCGACATTTCTAAGAGCTTCCACACTTGTATCTAATCTTTTCAACCTATCTTTTACTACCAAGATGACAATATGAGCTCAGCACCTCACATGCATAAACTTGTTATTCATAATAAGTTTACTATTAGGCCATTTTTGCATTTTACGAACAACATACTCAATTTCCACCTTATTAGTTGATGCATTGTCAACTAAGATACACATCACCTTTTCAACGGTTAGCACCATATAGTTCAAATTCTGCACACTTGTCCATGTATCAGTAGTCAAGCTAACTCTATATTTATGTATCTCATTTTTAAACTGATACATCATGGTATCATACATATTGAAAAACTCCCTCACAATAGTTCTCCGAGATGAAACATATGATCTACGCTGGACTTTGCACATCATCCGCAATACTAAAAGGAACCTTGTCAATCACAATGAACTCAACAATGTCTTTCCCAAATTCTTCTTGGCTCCACCCTTTAGCAACAAGCATGCTTTTAACGTCACCACACCCAGAAGGTCTAGAACTACCTAGAACCCTTTGCAACTCATCAGTTGGTTTATACATCTGGTAGAAATGGGTTCGAACAAGAACCATTATTGATAGCTTTATGCCCAAGTGGAATGAGCAGTACACATGGGAAGTGTTTGATCCTTGTACTGTTATAACAATTGGGGTATTTGATAACTACCATTTGCACGAGAAAAGGCTGGAGGGGCCAAGGATGTAAGAATTGGGAAGGTAATGATTCGTCTCTCCACCCTTGAGATTGATCGAGTTTACACACACAAGTACCTATTTTTAGTTCTGCACCCAAATGGTGTAAAAAAGATGGGTGAAATTCATATGGCTATAAGGTTCACTTGCTCTTATCTGCTTAACATGATGCACATGTACTCACAGCCCTTGCTGCCAAAAATGCACTACATTCATCCATTAACTGTAAGTTAGCGTGATACTTTGAGGCATTAAGCCATTCAGATTGTGTTGATGAGGCTGAGTCATGTTGAGCCACCGTTAAGGAAAGAGGTGGTCGAATATTTGCTGGATGTGGGCTCCCACATGTGGAGTATGAGAAGAAGCAAAGCTAACTTTTTCAAGATTATGAATGTTTTGGGTGGGATAATCACTGTTGGAAAATGGTTTGATCAGATCTGCAACTAGAAAAACCCCATTAGTACTGTACTCATTCATATCCTCTTTATTATTCTGGTCATGTACCTGTAGCTCATTTTACCTACAATTTTCCTCTACCTTTTCTTGATTGGAGTTTGGTACATAGATAACACTAATTTTAGGGTTTCAATATATTTCTCAATATTCTTCACTCATAGGAGGCAACACACACACACACACACACACACACACACACACGCATACACATATACACATACTCAATCTTTGTACTACAAGGAATATTAAAGACATAAAAAGAAAGTTACACCCAAACTAGGAAACACAATTGCATTCCAATTATATTATTGTTAACTCACGCTAACACTCCGCCTCAAGTCGATCTTGAAACCTTATTGCAGAAACTGCATGAGTTAGAATATTTGCCAACTGTTATTCTGTCTTCATGAACGAAATGTCAACTAACTTAACATCTAACTTTTCCTTGATAAAATGTCTATCTACCTCAACATGTTTGGTCATATCATGCTGCACCAGATTGTTAGCTATCTCCCGTATTGCTTGATTATCATAGTACAACATCATAGAACCTTTTGGTTTAAACCCTATCTTAATGAGTAGAATCCAAAGCCATAGAAGCTCACAAATACCATGCGCAATTCCTTTATACTCAACCTCGGCTGAAGACCTTGCCACCATATTTTGCTTCTTACTTCTCCATGTCACAAGATTACTAACTGCAAATGTGAAGTATCCCGATGTAGACCACCGATCAGTGATATTTCCAACCTAATCTGCATTAGTATACCCTTTCTATACATCAACCCTTTTCTTGGAGCTCCTTTTAAGTCACTTATACTTCGCATTACTGATGCCATATGATCTTCACTAGGAGTACGGATAAATTGACTCACCACATTTACTGCGTAAGTAATATCTGGCCTTGTAAGCGACAAATAAATCAATCACCCTACCAATCTTTGATACCTTTCCCTATTCACCAGGACTTAATCCTGATAAATTGCTAGATGATGATTCTGCATTATAGGTGTATCCACTAGTTTACACCGTAACATACCAGTTTCAGACAAAAGATCTAGTACATACTTTCTCTGAGATAACTATATTTCTTCCTGAGACCTAGCCACTTCAATTCCTAAGAAGTATTTAAGTTCTCCAAGATCTTTCATCTCTAACTTAGAAGACAAATGCCTTTGTAGACATTTGATTTCCATTGTATCATCACCTGTGACAATTATATCATCTACATATATGATAAGTAGAGTCACCTTGCCATCCTTGCGTTTGATGAACAATGTATGGTCTGCATTTCCTTGTTGATACCCATACTTCTTCATTGCCTAGGTAAACCACCCAAACCACACTCTGGGTGACTGTTTAAGGCCATACATTACCTTCCGAAGTTTATACACTTTCCCACTAGAGTTTGCAACGCAATAACTTGGTGGAATATCCATGTACACCTCTTCCTCTAAATCACCATGTAGAAAAACATTTTTAACATCTTACTGTCTCAAAGGGCAGTCATGGTTCGTAGCAAGAGATAATAAAACTCTAATAATATTCATCTTTGCAACATGAGAAAAAGTCTCCTGATAATCAACCCCAAAGGTTTAGGTAGAACCTTTGGCCACTAGCCTCACCTTGTATCTATCAATTGTTCCATCTGCCTTATGTTTAATAGTGAACACCCATTTGCACTCCACTGATTTCTTTCATTTGGGAATTGGGACCACACTCAATGTATTATTCTTTTGTAGTGCTTCCATTTCAACTTGCATTGCTTTTCTCCATTTCGAATCTTTTAAAGCTTCCTCCACTCTAGTGGGTATTTTGATGGTTTCAATTTGCTCAAATGCACAGTATTTTGGTGAAAGTTGATGAGTAGAGACATAGTTTGAAATGAAATATCGCTCATTTCCTTCTGGAGAGTACTTGTCTAATGGTTTTCCTCGATTTTGTCGATGAGGCAATCTATAAGATGGTTCAATAATTTTCGAGTGAGTACTTACCTCAGGAATATCCATTGGAGTATAAGGGAGTTTGTTACTATCTTCTAACTCACTGGAACTATTGCTCGAATTTGGGCGTTATCATCCTTGAAGGCTCACTCGGACCAACACCACAATTTCTATTTGGTATACTTAGGCTGGCAGCTGCAGATAGGCAGACAGTAGCAACATCATCATAATTTGGGTTACAGACAGTAACGTCAGCATGCGACCCATCATTATTCTCACTGGGTACAACATGCGGTCCACTTAGGCAAACATCACAAGGTCTTGGCCCATTCCCTCTGTCATGGTCAGCACGCCTATCAGGGCAATCATGGTTAGATTCATCTGGGCCAGTTTGGTCAGTAGTATCATGGCCGATTTAGTTTAAAGGCCCGTTTGGGCAATTTATAGAAACAATAGGCATAATATCGTACCAATCATACTTCATCTAAGGTTGTCTACCCCTGAGGAGTATGGTTGGGAGGAAAAAATAATTCGTCTTCAGAGAAGGTAACATCCATGGTGACGTACGTATGTCGAGTGGATGGATGATAACATATATAGCCTTTTTGTTGAGGATTAAAGCCAAGGAACACACACCACACCACACATGGATCAAGCTTGCTTCTTTGATTTTTGTGAAGATGAACATATGCCACACAACCAAAAACCCGAGGTTCAATATGAAGAGTGGGAGGGAGCAAAACATGATCAACAAGCATGACTAAGGGGGTTTTAAAAGAGAGAACACACAATGGCATTCGGTTCATGATATAAATAGCATAAGTGACAACATCAACCTAATATGTCTTGGGTGCACAGCTACCAATAAGAAGGGCACGGGTAATCTCAAGGATGAGTCAATTTTTTCGTTTGGCAACTCCATTTTGTTGTGGGGTTTGAGTACACGTAGTTTCATGAAGAATGCCATTTTTCTGTAAAAAAATGAGAAAGATCTTGATTAAGATACTCACCACCGTTGTTTGACCGAAGCACTTTAACGGAGAGTGAATACTGAGTATAGACCATGTGATAAAATGCTTTGAAGATGTCACCCACATCACTTTTATTTTTCATGAGGTACAACCAAGTCATCCTAGTGCAATCATCAACAAATGTTACAAACCAACACACACCATGCTGAGTAGTAACCGAAAATGGTCCCTACACATCAGAATGAATTAACTCAAACAAAATTGTTCTTTTATGCAAGGACAATAAGAAGCTCGATGAGTTTTAGCTAATGTGCAAACATCACATTTTAACGAGGACTCTGGAATATTATTAAATAATGATGGAAGTAATTTTCGCAAATAACCAAATGAGGCATGACCTAGCCGATGATGCCACAACTGAACAATCTTCAATTTTCCATGTTCATGACCTTGAACTTGATGAACACACTATTGTGCAACATCATCAACATAATACAACCCTCTCTTCTTAGTACCACGCCCAATGATTTCTTGAGTCTGAATATCTTGAAGTAAATAGAAAGACGAAAACATTTGCACAACACAATTTAATTGCTCAGTAACTTGTCCCACAGATAATAAGTGGCTAGAAAGTGCGGGAATAAGTAAGAAGTTATGTAAGGAAAGAGTAAGAGTGAGTGTTATCGAACTCGCCCCTTTAACCTGAGCAACACCTCTATTAGCAGTGACAATACTATCCCGTGGTGGTGTTGTAGAGCTAAATAAAGTACGATCATAAGTCATATGATTAGTGGCTCCGAAGTCAATAATCCAACCTGTATCAAAATCAACACATGCCATTAAAATAGTGTCTGTGTTACATGGGTCCTCAGATTGCTTATTGGAGGCAATCAAGTTGAGTAATGAAAGTTGCGGGCTAAAGCCCTTTGGATTTTCTTGGTTTTTTACAGCTAGTGGGCTGCTGAGTGAGCCCATGAACACTAGGCTTGCATGGTCATCATCAACACCTTTCCTAAGTTTTCTGTGGGCTCCAGTCTTGGCAGGTTTGGCAGGCCCATTGTCTGATTTGATTGCACCTGATGTTGGTGCCACGACGTGAACCATCGCTCTATCGTGAGCCATAGCAACAACGACTTTGTTGTTGTTTTTTTTTTCTTCTAGGTTGAGACCAAGGTATTAAAGATCGATGATATCGAAAAAATCGGTAGTCCAAAAACACAGAATATCGATGGATATATCAGGATATTATCGATATCGATAAAAATAATATGGAAACCACGGAAATTGTAAGAAAAACTTGGAAATTTTTATTGAAACTTTGCAGGATGTTTATTTAGTCAATTATCTATTAGTTTATCATAAAAAATTGGAAGGAAATGCATTGCATGATGGATTTAACTGATTTAAGTTGATTATATAGCGAGCTGGCAAACATGAAAGATTTAAAGGATGTTTATTTAACTGATTTGAGGTGACCCAACCACACACATAGAGACACGCCACCACACACTCACACATGTTTTGATTAGATTACACACGCACACAACACACGCACGCAGACAGAGACTCCTCAGTCTTTCTCTCTGGATCATTCTCTTTTCTCTCCCTTCTCCCTAGATTACACACGCACACAACACACGCACGCAGACAGAGACTCCTCAGTCTCTCTCTCGATCTTTTTTCTCTCTTCTCTCCCTTCTCTCCTTTCTCTCCCACACACACGCACAGAGATCTGTCGATCTTTCTTCTTCCTTCTCCCACACACACGCATAGAGATCTGTCGATCTCTCTTCTCCCTTAGCCTTGTCGGCGCCGTCTCTCGAAACTCTCATTTCTCTCTGCACTGAGTCCGAGACCCACATACACACACGCACACCATCGCACCTGCTTCAGGAAGACACCCATCGTTATCAGCAACCTCGTCTTTCTCCATCTCCTTCTCATCTCTGCAACTCGGAGAACGCAGGAACTCCAGCGAGTTTCTTGAATTTATCCGGTTAGGTAAGCTTTGGTTTACCTCTTTCTGTTCCACATTGAAGCTTATATGTGAAATTTAAGTTCAAAATCATGTTTTTGCAAGGTTTTTGGGATGAAATCGGCTCGGGTTCGCACAGATCCATCTCCGGCATTCTTCTCCGATTGGCACAGATCTAAGATATTGCGATAATTTCAGAAATATCGCGATATTATCGATATTATCAATAATATCACGATATTTTGACAAAATCTCATTGGATAAGCATTAAAATATCGTTAACCCGAAAAGCCGATATTATCGGCGAAATATCGCCGATAATATGGGCATTTGAGACCATGGTTGAGACTACACATGAAAGTTTCTTGCTTCGAAACCTTTGAATTTGGTTATTGATTTTTGGATTAGGATTAAGGGAAGGTTTCTTGCTTCAAAACCTTGGGCTTGAATGTGGTTGTTGGTGCAGATGGCTATTAGGCAGCCAACAATTAAATCCCAAGTCGGCAGTGAATAAATATGAGGATTTAGAGGAAAAGACAGGTCGAAACCTACTCTGATGCCAGGATAAAACTAATTTTAGGGTTTCAATATATTTCTCTATATTCAAGGAATATTAAAGACATAAAAGGAGAGTTATACCAAACTAGGAAACATAATTACATTCCTATTGTATTATTGTTGACTCATGCCAACACTCACATGGACACTTGTCTGTCTCACGCAGATTCTGCACATCCCGATGAACTGAATGATGAATTTGATACATTCCCTACTTCGTGGCCCTTTAACATAGTGATTAGTGAGGATGAGATTATTAAGTCATACTTTGTCGTGTAAGCTGATCTTGAAGTGTCAAGTGTCACAATCCTAGAAGGGGAGTTAGTTAAATGATTAGCTTAGTCATTAAGCTAACTAGTATATATAAATAGTGGAGTGAATATGATTGTAATAACTTTTGGATATTGAATGAAATAATTGCTTCCTCTCTCTATTTCTCTCTCTCTTATTTCTCTCTGTAAGACTTTCCTTGCTTTCCAAGTATCAATGGTGGTGCGTCCTTTGATCTGTTATGATGGTATCAAGAGCCTAGGTTCATTGAGGTCCTGAATTTTTTACGGTTGGTAGTGATAGCAGTAGAAGATTTGGGGTTACAAGGCTTTGAAAGTCGATTGAAAGTCAGGTGTGTTCTTCGGAGGATCTTGAAAAATTTTCTTTTCAATTTGATTTGATGTTGTTGATAATTGTGGCACGAAGCCAGAATTATATGTGTTTGAAGAAAGATTATGTGATATATCATAATGAATGTTGAGCACGAAGCTAATTTGTTCTTGGATTTGAGTCGGTGTCTGTGTAATTAGGGCACTGAATTGAATGTTGGCCTTGAATTGATTTTGTTGGTAAAATTTAGTGAAGAATTGTTGAGCACGAAGCTCTTATTTGCACAAAAATTTACAAATTTGGCAGGTTTAAGGCATGAAGCTTGTCTTTTCTGTATACGAAGATCAATTTCTTTCTGAGAAATTTAGGGATTCTTTATAGTATGAAGCTCTAATTTGGCTTGATATACAACGCACGAAACGTGTAGATTGATTCTTTATGAATTCACAAATGGCGTCTTCTTCTGTCAAAATTGAAGGTTTATTGGGAATGCTAACGATCCGATTACAAGAAGATAATTTTGCAAAGTGGTCATTTCAGTTTCAATTTGTCTTGGAAGGATATGATTTCTTTGATGGCATTAATATTTGTCCACCAAAGTATGTGATTTCTCTAGAAGGTTGTGTAACCAAGGAGATTACAAATGCTTATTGAGAGTGGGTTAAAACAGATAAAGCCTTGTTAAGTTTGTTGATTGTTATTCTGGGTGATGAAGCCATTGAGTATGTGGTTGGTTGTAAGACCGCTCATGAAGCTTGGACCAGTCTTACTGATAGATATGCAACAGTATCTCGAGCAAGAATCAATCATCTCAAGACTGAACTTCACACTATTAAGAAGGGTGCTGACACTATTGAGAAATACTTGCTGCGTCTTAAAGGTTTAAAAGATCAGTTACTTGTTGCAGGGGAAACTGTTTCAGACAATGACCTAATTGTAGCCTCTTGGGTTGGGTTGCCATTTGAGTACAATATGATTAAAACTACGATTGTGGCCCGAGAGTCTTCCATTACACTTAAAGAGTTTCGTGCACAGCTTTTGAGTGCTGAGAAAACTGTAGAAGAAGTTCAAGGTGGTCTTCAATTCCCTATGACTGGCATGTATTCACATAGAGAATCTTCCAATGCTGCAACTCAACGAGGACAAGGGTTTAATGGTGGATATGGAGGTGATCAGTATTATCCAGAAGTGTCTTCAAATGCTGTCTTTCATCATGGATAGAGGAATAATGGTTAACAATTTTATCAAGGAGAATCTTTCAATGCTAGTGCTCAACGAGGACAAGGGTTTCATGATGGAGGTTTTGGATTTGTTAGTCAAAATCAGAGGCAAAATGGTAGTGGTCTTTCTAGTGGGGGCTTTAATCAAGCTAATATACCACCACAATTTCATTCTAATTGAAACAATGGTAATGGTCAGCGGTATAATTCACAACCACGATTCAATGGAGGAAACAATTTTAATTATGGCTATAACAACAGAGGAAGTGGCTATGGTAATTATGATGGGAGTTTTCAGAATAAGGGAGGTTCGAGTTGGACAAATTGGAATGGTAATACTGGTCAGAAATCTGCAATTATTTCTGAACGCCAGATTTGCAACAAACGCGGTCATACCACTCTGACTTGTTACTATTGAAATGACCAGCCACCTATGATGCATGGTACTATATCTAAGTGCCAAATTTGTGGAAAATAGGGGCACATTGCTCTCAATTGCTTCCATCGTAGTAACTATGCGTATCAAGGTACTAATTCACCCTCAACCTTGATTGCCATGACTGCTCAGTCTCATTCCAATTTCAATCCTAATCGAGCATGGATCATAGACACCGGCGCCACTCATCATATGACTGGAGATCTTTATAATATGGATATGATTGCACCATTTAAAGGTGATCAAAAGATCACAGTTGGCAATGGATAGTGTCTTTTAGTGAAGAATACCGATTCCAATTCTTTACATACTCAATCTAAAACATTATATCTTGCCATTGTCTTGCATGTTCCTTCCTTAGCAGCTAGTTTATTATATGTGTATACATTGTCCAGGGATAATAACTGCTATGTGATTCTTGATGAGTATGGTTTTTGGGTGCAGGACAAGGCAACAAAGACAATATTAATGAGAGGAATGCGTAATGGAGGTTTGTATTACATTCCTAAGAGTCTGTCTTTCAAGAATAACAAGCACCTGTTAGTTACAACTCCAAAGGCATTTCTTGGTCAAGTGGTGAAGGCATCTCTTTGGCATTATAGACTAGGACATTCTAGTAATGATGTATTACATAGTATGCTTTCTAATTCTCAGATTGTGTATAAACCAGATGTGAATAAACATGTATGCAATTTCTGTCTTAGCGGGAAAATGTCTAGGCAAATGTTCTCTTCCAGTTCACATTTGTCTGTAAGACCATTTCAAAGGATAAGTAGTGATGTATGGGGACCGTCTCCTATTGTTTCATTTGAAGGATATAAATACTATGTTAGTTTCATTGATGACTATACAAAGTTTACATGGTTGTTTCCTCTGGTATATAAATCTCAAGTTCTATATGTTTTTGAGACCTTCTATGCCTTTATTCAGAACCAGTTTATGCATCCATTCAGTATTTTCAATCCGATGGTGTTGGAGAATATATGAGTTTTGCATTTAGGAAATTTTTGAATTCCAAAGGAGTTGTCCATCTTGTTTCTTGTCCCCATACACCTCAGCAAAATGGAACTGCTGAGCGAAAACATCACTATATTATAGAGAATCCTATTACATTACTAACTGCTGCCTCTTTGCCTCATAATTTTTGGATGCATGCTTGTTCTCATGCTCTCTTTCTTATTAATAGAATGACGTGCAAATCATTGGATATGCAATCTTCTTCTTTCAAGTTGTTTGGGACTCATCCATTAGTCACTTGACTTAAAATCTTTGGAACTGCTGTATATCCCTATCTTAGACCTTACACTAAGCATAAGTTGGATCCTAGAACAGATCAATATGTTTTCTTGGGCTATGTTTTAGGATACAAAGGGGTTGTATGTTATCACAGAGGGAAGAAAAATGGTGTTTATCTCGAGGCATGTGGTTCATGATGAACATGTGTTTCCATTTCAACAAGGTTCTATAGTGCATCACATTGTTCATAATTATCAACATCAGTTAAAACATCCAGTTGTTGTTCCAGTTGTGTTACCACAATATGCAAGTGGCACATTTAATCAACAGAACCATCCTACAGTCTCGATGTATAGTGGGGTGGATTCAATGCTTCAGAATACATCATTAGTGCATGCTAGTCCAGTGTCATCTGATAACCGTTAGGATGTAAGCTCATCTCAGATACAGACTTCCCCTTTCAATACTACTCCACACTTTTCTCCTCTAACTACATCTTTGTTGCCTGTCCACCAACCTGCACCATTGGAGGTATTTCTCAATCTCACAAATACTAACGCACTGTCTTCTGATTCTATACATGCTGAAAATTTTGATTATTCAAATGTTCATTTTATGACTACTCGACTTAAATATGGGGCTATTAATGGAAGAGATTACAGTGCATATGCAGCAACAACTAGTCCTAAGTCTTCTAGTTCAGCTCATTCTCTTGATGATACTATATTTCTTGGTTTCACTGCTGTCTTAAATATATTTGAGCCGATTGAACCTGTATCTTATAAACATGTTGTTGTACATTCTCATTGGAGAGATGCCATGTCAGAAGAATTTTCTGCACTTAAAAAACAAGGGAGTTGGGATCTTGTTCCTTTGCCTTCTAATAAGAACATTATTGGTAGCAAATGGATTTATAAGGTTAAGAGGGATCAAAATGGTGCAGTGTCGAGATACAAGGCTCGACTTGTGGCTCAGGGTTTTAGTCAAGAACATGGCTTAGACTATAATGAAACTTTCAGCCCGATTGTTAGGCACAGTACTGTACGAATTGTTTTGGCCCTTGTAGCTTCTAATAAATGGTCTTTGAGGCAGTTAGATGTCAAGAATGCATTTCTTCATGGTGATTTGCATAAGGAAGTGTTTATGAAACAGCCACAAGGGTTTAAGGATCCTCAATATCCTGATTATGTTTGTAAGCTCCAAAAGTCGCTCTATGGTTTGAAACTGGAGTCTCGGGCTTGGAATTCCAAGTTTACAACTTATTTGCCTACATTGGGGTTCAATGTTTCAGATTCAGATCCCAGTTTGTTTGTTAAAACTCAAGAAAGTGCAGTGGTTATTCTTCTCTTGTATGTTGATGATATAATCATCACAGGTTTTGATGCAGTTCTGGTTCAACAAGTTATTGATGAATTGGGCATGGTATTTGCTATGAAAGACATGGGTCAACTCACCTTTTTCTTGGGTTTACAAATCACTTATCAAGACAATGGTGATTTGTTTGTGTCTCAATCAAATTATGCTAAAGAGTTCATCAAAAAGGCTGGTATGGTATCTTGTAAACCTTGTCCAACTCCGTGCAAGCCACACACTCAAGTCCTTAAAGATGAGGGCATACCACTTTCTAATCCTACTGCATTTCGAAGTTTGGTAGAAGCATTACAATATCTTACATTCACTCGGCCTGATATAACTTATGCTGTGAACTATACTTGCTAGTTCATGTCCAATCCTACTGATGTTCACTTTCAGTTGATAAAGTAGATCATTCAATATCTTCAGGGTACTATGGCATATGGTCTTAAATACTCATCTGCACATACTTTGGATTTGTTAGCGTTCAATGATGCCGATTTGGCATCCGATATCAACACAAGGAGGTCAATTATTAGATATGTGGTGTTTTTAGGACAGAATCCCTTATCATGGCAGTCAAAGAAGCAAGGAAGTGTCTTGAGAAGTTCAATAGATGCGGAGTATAAAGCTCTAGCCAATGCTGCTGCAGTTGTTGTATGGATAAGATTAATTTTGAAAGATTTACAAGTCTTTATGCCCTCATCTCTGGTCTTACATTGTGACAATATTTCAGCGTTGGCTTTGTGTTCGAATCCAGTTTTTCATACTAGGATTAAACATTTGGATACAGACTTTCATTTTGTTCGTGAAAGGGTGCAAAAAGGAGATTTACAAGTTGATTATATCTCAACTAATGATCAGGTTGTTGATATTTTGACAAAGGGTCTTCATAGTCCCTTATTTGTTCAACATTGTACCAATCTCAAATTGGGAATCCCCAGTTGAGATTGAAGGGGGTATTAAGTCATACTTTGTTGTGTAAGCTGATCTTGGAGTGTCAAGTGTCACAATCCTAGAAGGAGAGTTAGTTAGATGATTAGCTTAGTCATTAAGCTAACTAGTATGTATAAATAGTGGAGCGAATAGGATTGTAATAACTTTTGGATACTGAATGAAATAACTGCTTCCTCTCTCTATTTCTCTCTCTCTTATTTCTCTTTGTAAGATTTTCCTTGCTCTCCAAGTATCAATGGCGGTGCTTCCTTTGATCTGTTATGAGAGATATGATAGGTTGAGGAGTATTGCAGGGAGATTCCAGACAGTGGTTGGCGACCTGGCTACGCGAGGGGAGAGGCTGCAATCTTTGCTGAGCTGGAGAGACCCGAGAGGTGCTTTTCTGTCTGATTGCAGTGATTGTTCTGTATGTTACTCCGTTCCAGGTTGTGGCTCTTCTTGCTGGATTTTATGTGCTGAGACACCCAAGATTCCGTCATAAGCTTCCTTCTGTGCCGCTGAATTTCTTTAGGAGGTTGTCCGCTAGAACTGACTGCATGCTGTTAGGAAGACCGTTTTATTTATTTTGAGTTGCCTTTGAGTAGCAGGGCATTCTATTTCCGCCATTTCGTGTTTAGTTAATGATGAAGATGCGGTACCTCGTTGAGCTGTTCCGTTTTGAATGCGTAGCCGCAACGAAGACCATGGAGAACGTGACGTTTCCGGTATGCTGTATTTAGACCTCGTCTTGAAGGTAGTAGTTTTTGAAAAAAAATCAGTTAATTATGCCGTCAAATGGAAAAAAACTTTATCTAAGGTGACTAGTTTATGTTCATTTGTAATTTTGTAGGCTTTGATTGGAATGCTGAACCGTTATGTGCTTAATTACATCTTTAGTACTTTTGTTAACTCATCTTTTGTAAAGTTCTTCGGGTCGAACATATTGCTTTCGATGTCTTTCGTGTCGTGATTTCGTTATGTCTTTTTCTTACACATGATGTGTGGGAATGAACAATGGTATAGAACATTGTTTGGCTCCGTATCACGATTTACAAATGATGCATTCCTCATTATCTGCAAATCATTGTGACGTGCATCTAAGGATGGGCAAAATACCCGCGGTTATGGGTAACCGTGGTTACCCGCCCATTTAAACTTCACAGTTACGGTTATGGGTAACTGTTTAGATAAATAAACGGTTATGGTTATAACTGTTTACCCGTGAAATTTAAATGGGTGGTTATTGTTAACCATAGTACTGTTATCTCTATTAATGCATCAGAAGATCAGAACACTCAGAAGGAAGAAGAAGATCTTAGAGTAAAGAAATAGAGAGAGAGAGAGAGAGAGAGAGAGAGAGAGAGAGAGAGAGATAAAATTCTTTCTGTATATTTCTTATTGTCTTTCTGATGGTTACATTCACTTTATATCCTTTTACACGGGTTAGCCTTGGACTAACTAACTAACTAATTCTTGTATCCTATCCTTTCACCTTTTGACACATGTCACAATCCTGATGGCTTGATTATGTATACTCTAACATCCCCCCTCAAGCTCATGGGTGGAGAAACCAAGCGTGAGGTTGCTGCAATGGGTGAGAAAAAGAGGTGTACTGAGGCCCTTAGTGAAGATGTCTGCAAACTGTTCGGAGGAAGAAACAAATTGAACCTGGAGCTTCTTGTTGGCAACCCTTTCACGCACAAAATGAACATCAACTTCAATGTGCTTTGTGCGCTGATGATTGACTGGATTAAACGAAAGTGCTATAGCAGACATATTATCACAAAATAACATTGGAGGATCAGAAGGTTGTATCTGCAAGAATGCAAGCAGTTGTTGAATCCAATCTAATTCAGCCGTTGTAGTAGACATGGCTCTATATTCAGCCTCAGTGGATGAACGAGAGACAGTTTGCTGCTTCTTGGAAGACCAAGAGATTGGATTATTGCCAAGAAAAACAACCAAACCCGTAGTTGAACGTCTATCATTGGGATCCCCGGCCCAGTCAGCATCACTAAAGGCTTTAAGAAGTAACTCTCCTTGACTATAAGTAATGCCTTTAGACAAAGACCCTTTGAGATACCGTAATATCCTTTTAACTGCAGTGAAGTGGGAGAGCATTGGGGCTTGCATAAATTGACTAACCTGATGAACAGAGAAAGCAATATCAGGTCGGGTGAACACAAGGTATTGTAAGGCTCCAACCACACTCCGATAGAGACCGGGATTATTGAATGGCTGACCATCATCTTTGAGGAGTCTATTATAAGGTAAACACGGGGTGACTGCAGGTTTGGCATCTGTCATGTCAGTCTTCTTCAACAAATCCACAATATACTTTTCTTGGGACAGAAACAAACCGTGAGCAGTTTTGGAAATTTGAATGCCCAAGAAGAAATGCAAGGGACCAAGATCCTTAAGCTCAAACTCATTGGTTAAAGTTGCAACAACCTGTTGAATAGCAGAGGATGCATTTCCAGTAATTATGATATCGTCCACATATAAGAGAAGAACCACAAGAGCACCATCAACAGGTTTAACAAATAATGACGGATCTGAAGTAGTGGTTTGGAACCCTAACTGTGGTAAGAACTGAGTAAACCTATCATTCCAAGCCCTTGGTGCTTGTTTAAGACCATATAGGGATTTTTGTAACTTGCAAACCAGATAAGGAAACTGAGGATCCTCAAAACCTGGAGGTTGAGACATATAGACCTCCTCATTCAAAACGCCATGAAGAAAAGCATTCTTCACATCTAGTTGACGCAATGGCCAATTATAATGAGCAGCAAGAGCAAGGATGAGTCGTACAGTTGTTGGTTTAACAACCGGGCTAAATGTCTCACCATAATCCAAACCGGCTTCCTGACTAAACCCTTTAGCGACCAAACGAGCCTTATGTCTGGCAATACTCCCATCAGCATGTCTCTTCACTTTAAAGATCCATTTACACCCAACCAGATTCTTGTTAGGTGGAAGATCAACCAAACTCCATGTTTTCTGAGAATAAAGAGCATTCAGTTCCTCCTGCATTGCATTGAGCCAAACTGGAACCTTCAGTGCAGACTTATATGTTGCAGGTTCAGTGGTAGTCAAATCAACCACTGTGGAGGTGTGTGCAGCAGCAAAAAACACCTTTTTCTTCACAATGCCACTCTTGGAACGAGTTTGCATTGGATGGAGATTGACCGGTGGGATATCAAGTACTACTTGTAAACTTTCTGGAGTATGATCAGGAACCACAGGAGCAGGAGAACCTTGTGCAGCAATGAACTGGGGTGAGGATGATGACTGAGAAGAGGGAGAAGGTTCATGGGCTAGAGAAGTAGGAGAGGATGAAGAAACAAGAATATTTTGCAAGGTTGGCAGCACAACAGGTATGGTTGATGTATTATTATCAGGTTTTACACTTGGAGACTGTGAACACTTTGACTTAGAACTTAGAGCACTGTATGGAAAGTCAAGTTCATTAAAAATGACATGTCTTGAGATATATATCTTTCCAAGAGTCAGTTCAAAGCATATATAACCCTTATAGTTGGATGCATATCCCAAAAATAGACATTTTGCAGACTTAGGTTGTAATTTGTTGCTGTTATAGGGTTGTAAAAGTGGAAAACAAGCACAACCAAAAACCCTTAGATGCTGGATTTCAGGAATAGCTGAATATAAGAGTTCAAAAGGTGACTGATTTTGAAGAATGGAAGATGGCATTCGATTGATCAAGTAGATGGCAGTTTGGCATGCAAAGGACCAAAATTTAGAAGGTAAATGGGCATTTTGTAACAAAGTAAGAGCTGTTTGAACTACATGTTTGTGTTTTCTTTCAGCCAAGCCATTCTGTTCAGGTGTATAGGGACATGACTTATGATGAGAAATGCCATGTTGAGCAAGAAAAGACTGCATAGGTTTACAAATATATTCACCCCCCCCTATCACTTTGTAAAATCTTAATTCTTGCTGAGAATTGAGTAAAGATAAAATGGTAGAATTTAACAAACACTGAACACAGATCAGATTTATTTATTAAGGGAAATAGCCAACAGAATCTGGTACACTCATCAACAAAGAGGACATAATACTTGAACCCATCTACAGATACACTAGGTGCAGGTCCCCACAGATCACTGTGAACAATTTCGAATGGTATTACAGATTTTGTAGAGGTATGAGAAAAAGGAAGTTTACTAAATTTCCCTTCTAAACAACTTTGACAAACAGTAGGTGACACATCTGTTTTAACAGCAACTTTTGACTTTCGAAGAATAAGAGACACTATGGGATTAGACGGGTGACCTAGTCTGCAATGCCATAAGGTTGAAGTCACAGTATGTCCAAGAAGAGCAACAGGTGGATGAGCTTGGAGATGAGATGATGAACCTGATGATAAACGAGGAAATGAAGGAATTGGATACAGTCCATTGCTGCAGTGACCTTTATACAATATTCTCCCTGTGGTTTTGTCCTGAATCCAAAAACAATAAGCATCGAATATTAGCCAACAATTGTTGTCAAGACATGTTTTATGAACTGACAACAAATTATGAGACAATTTTGGAATGTAAAGAACAGAATTTAATCTGAGAGGCTGCGATGATGGCTGAATAATAGAGTTCCCAATATGAGAGACTTGCAAACCTTCCCCATTTGCTGTTTGAACAGTCTCATTAGTTGGATATGGAGATGCTAGAGACAAATTACTGAAATCATTTGTCATGTGATTAGTAGCCCCGGAATCTGTCAGCCAAACTTGTGGAGTTGCAGAATTAGATAGGACAGGATCATGAGAAGTTGAGGCATGCATATAGACAGGGGCATACGCACTAGAAGTGGCCATATGTGCAGAAGGTGGAGGATTTGATGCACAATTAGAGGACATCATATTCATCATAGTGGACATGGGAGGAGAAACCACAGGCATCATAGAAGACATATATGGAGTCGGCATATAACCAGGAAACGTAGCTTGCATAGCAGTCATTTGTGAAGGTTGAGAACGATGCTTATTCCTATAAAAGCAAGTTTTGGCAGTATGATTACTACGATCACAGATTTGGCATTTCTCAGAAGTCTCAGATGTGTCAATGGTTCTATACACACATGTAGCAGCACTGTGTCCTTGTTGGGAACATAATTGACATACAACATGATGAAACTGAGAAGGATTACCAAGAATTCCAGGAGTAAAATCATGAACCACAGGTTTCGAGTTGAAATACCTTTGTCCCTGATTGTTAAAATATTTCTGACCCTGAAAGTTCCCAGCTTTGCCTTTACCCTTGTACTTAGACTTGTGACCACTATTAAAGAACTGAGAGGAACCAGAGTTCCCATGAAAACCATTTGAACCCTGTAAACCAGAATTAAAGACTCCCTGAGATTCAGAAAATGCACCTCCAGCATTAGAACCTTGATTCTTAGCAAACAATGCAGTAGGAAATTGTAAACTTTGACTGTGCTCAATAATTGCTTCTTCTGCAAGCAATTGAGCCCTGAATTCTTTAAGAGAAATCACATTCTCTCTACCACGAATTACACACCGAAATGTGTTATACTCCGCTGATAAACCATTCAAAGCCAAAATTACAATGTCTTCATCTTCAAAGTTAACCCCTGCAGCTGCAAGATAGTCCCGTGCCTCTTTAATTCTCTGTAGATACTGAGTCACAGAATCTGCCCCTTTCTTGATGGTCTGAAGATCAGACTTGAGTTGAAAAATCGAAGTCTTGCTAACCGTGGAAAACCGTTCTTGAAGACGAACCCACAAATCTCTCGCACTGATACTCCCAATCGCACAAGAAATAGCAACAGACGATAGCGTTGCAGTGATAAGTTGCATAAGTGCCCTATCATGCATCTTCCATACTTTGTAATCATCCGTCTCAATTCTTGAACCAACACCACCAGATAAACCTTCAGAATCACATGAGTATTGAGGTGGACAACACGTCGAGCCATCAATAAAACCCATTATCCCATATCCTTCAAGCATCAACTGCATTTGAAAATGCCATGGAAGATAGTTAGAATCATCCAACTTAACCGACACAGAGGATGATACAGAGGAAATCAACCCAGTAATCGGAGACTGCAAGATTTGTAGTTGAGAAGCTGTAACCATTATGACAAATTGTCTCTGAGGAATAAAAACAAACACTTGGTAGGCAAGAAAAACCCAACCAAGTCAGAGACCGTAAGAGTGAAGAGAATGCCCAGAAAATCACAAAGAAGTCACACAGAGAAAAAGAGACGACGCGGAAGCACAATAAACCAGAAACGAAGAAGCTGTCTAAGCAATTCGGGCGATTGATACCATGTTAACCATAGTACTGTTATCTCTATTAATGCATCAGAAGATCAGAACACTCAGAAGGAAGAAGAAGATCTTAGAGTAAAGAAATAGAGAGAGAGAGAGAGAGAGAGAGAGAGAGAGAGATAAAATTCTTTCTGTATATTTCTTATTGTCTTTCTGATGGTTACATTCACTTTATATCCTTTTACACGGGTTAGCCTTGGACTAACTAACTAACTAATTCTTGTATCCTATCCTTTCACCTTTTGACACATGTCACAATCCTGATGGCTTGAGTATGTATACTCTAACAGTTATGAGTATTAACCGTGGTTATAAACATGTAACCGTTTACCCATTTATTTTATATATGTAAAATTTGGTGAGGAAGGGGAATTGGAAAGGCTTTCGTGTGGCAACATTTTTCCTACCCGGTTTAAACTTTGGTGTACATAACTCCCTAGTTTATTTTGTTTAAAATTTTGAATTACCGATTTGTAACGTAAAGTTAAGATAAACGGTGTACGTAACTTCCTGGAATAAATGGGTAACCGTTTAACCATTTATTTTATATATGTAAATTTGGTGAGGAAGGGGAACTGTTGAAGGCTTTTGTACAAGGAACATTTTTCTTACCCGGTTTAAATTTTAGTGTACGTAACTCCCTAGTTTGTTTTATTTAGAATTTTCATTACTGATTTATAATAACATAGCGTTAACATAAACGGTGTACATAACTTCTTGGGAAATGAGAAGGGTATCATGAATATATTACCGATTTAGTTGTTTAGAATTTTGAAGATATATTGCATATAGAAACATTTCAACATTACAATAAGCCATATATGACATTCATCCAAATATTTGACAAATGGTAATCGAATTCGCACAAATATCTATTTCCTTCCACCACATATTCCTGGAATTTACTTTTAAGGTTAGAAAATCAATGATAGCCTCAAGATGCCAATCAAAATTCTAAATCGGTATTATGAATATATTACAACATTCCAACTAAATCGGTAATATATTCATGATACCCTTCTCATAATCGGTATCATGAATATAAATTTTGGTGTATGTAACTCCTTAGTTTGTTTTGGATGAATGTCTTATGTGGGGAACTTTTTGTTATTATAGCCGGTTTAAACTTTATGAATATATTACCGATTTGGTTGACCTTTTTGTTTTGTTATTTCTCTGAGAAAAAAGATAAATGGGTTAAAAATGGTAAATGGGTAAACGAGTACTAAATGGTTACGGTTAAATGAGTATGCGGTTATGAGTATGGTTAACCGTTTATAAATGGTTATAGGTACGAGTATAACCGTTTAGACAATTACCCAACGGGTAAACGGTTATGCAGGTATAAGCATAAACGGTTATGGGTAAATAATCGCGGTTACCCGCCCGTCATAACCGTTGCACATCCCTACGTGCATCCAAATTATTGGATTAAAAGTACAAAAAGAGAAGTTTGTGCACATGCCAAAATGTATTTGTTTGTGTTTTCCAAAAAAAAAAAAAAAGGTG
Source organism: Malus domestica (assembly GCF_042453785.1). Classification (NCBI taxonomy): domain Eukaryota; kingdom Viridiplantae; phylum Streptophyta; class Magnoliopsida; order Rosales; family Rosaceae; genus Malus; species Malus domestica. The sequence goes on from NC_091672.1 coordinate 7,004,950, forward strand.
AGATTTGTTTGTAAGGAGGAAGTAATGAGCGGGATATTTTCAACTGTTTCCAGATAAAATAGCTTTCACAAGATGTAGGCTGCCTGCCCTTCGTGGTCGTGGATGCTAAACCAGAAGTCTGGTCTAATTGAATTTGAACGTATGTGTGGTTTGGTATGATTTTATTATGGACATCGATCTGTCGTGCTAATTTATTATTATAATATGGTCATCTGGAATTTGGTGACAGCGACATAATATTATGTTAATATATGTGTGTATATTATATAGCATAAGGAGGAAAGGGATTCCCTCCGGATCCTTTCATCTTAATTCATCAAATCAGGAAATTCGTGTTGAAATTTAATCTAACAACTACAAACAAGAGTCAACTTTAAAATTTATAATAACTTCAGCCGTTGGATAAAATTTCAAATATATGAATCCCGTAATTTGATGAATTAGGAGGAAAATGGAGGATCCCTTTCTACAGAACGAATATAACTGCTTGTGAGCCGTGACAATGGTGTATTACTGTATTTGGATAGTGATGCAAATGGTTAACCAAAAACAGGGACATTTGAAATTTGACCTATTTAATTCGAGTTGGACTATTCTAGTTAGATAGAAAATTCAAGTCATGGTGACAGACAAGTATTGCTCTGCTCTTACAATTTAATCTCTTTTTCGTCTCCTTAAAGTTTTGTTTCAAGAATCATCTCGATATTGGTTAGGCCACTTGGTTCACCGTTATGAGGCTTGTCGGTCTAATAATGTCATGTCATTTGTAAAGTTTTTTTTTAGTGATAATATATTATTGGACTAGATGTAAAGATGACAATGAATTCATTTTATATAAGTTGATACCTTGCGTCTGAATTTGTAAAAAGAACAAAGACTGAATAAATGTGGGGAAAAGTAAAATGTAAAAAGTTAAAATTTAACCCTGTTAACCGGAGACTGTTTAATGTTCAACTGCAATTGTTTGACTGCTAGGAGCAGGACCATATCAAAGATTCAGGGGGGGGGGGGGGTGGGGGGCTCTCTTGTTTATTTAATCTTTACAGCCTGTAACCTATAACCCAATTTATATTCGGCTCCGGAATGTTGTTTGGACCACATTATTCGCCTTTTTAATACATATAGGTTTATGAGAAATTTTTAATTGTGACGAAAATATAAGTGGTACATCACGTGTTTTAATAGAAATGGTAATAAATTTTATTTTTTAAGATGTTAACTTTTTATGTCACATATCTCACCATTTGTTTAGTAACACGTGGTGTACCACTCTGTGTACCGATCACATTGAAAAATCTCTCATTTCGGGCTCATGTCTATGAGAGAGATGCTCATCAAGGGGTTCAATAAATGAGTGAGGATCATCTCTAGATTTTTTTATGAGGATTTTGGGGATCCTTCAATCATGTTTGTTCATAGTATATCGTAATGTCAGAAATTATTGTAAATTTTTTTTATTTAAAATTGAATATAATAGTACTTGACGAAAAATGGCCACGCGATATACGATGAATGAATATGATTGAAGGATCTTCAGGATCCTCACAAAGAAAATCCTCATTCTCAATAAATGTGGTCTAGAGACTAGGGTTTCTTTTCCTTTGGTTTATATACCTAATGGGGCCTTAGTATAAAATGGTTGTTTGAAACTTTTTTTCAAATAACTGATAGCGCTTTTAGAAAAAATATTTTTGGGTTTCAAAAAAATTTCAAATACTTTTTGCATAAAACACCAATTATGTGCTTCTTGTTTGAAGCAATTTTCCAGGATTCACCTGCCACTTTTACAAAAAATTGGATCCAAAAATATTTTCATCAGAATCGCTTTTAATTATTTTAAAAGCATTTCCAAATAAACCAAAAGTTTGGATCTTCTCTTCTACAGAAATAGCACGCGTAAAGCACAAAAAAATTCAAAATTCAGTCGATTTTTTTCAAATTTTGTCATCGAGGCATTTGGTTGAGCATTTAATGGGCTTGTGGATAATTGGCAAGCCATGCTATTGGTTGAGGCATTTCTACATTTGTCCAGGTTATTTAAAAGAAGAAAAGCAAATGTCATCTAACCATGTGCTTTTCTAGAAGCGCTTTTATGACTCAAAACGCTTTTAAGTTTCTTCTATTGAAGGGGGTAGAGTTTTTGCTTCTCAAGAGGCACTTTTACTTATTTCTTATGCAACGATATTTTCCATTAAGGAATTGGGAATTTGTGATCGAACTCGCCATTAATAATAGTCGAACCTAGCTACCTGTAAGCGAGTGGAATGATATTTAGACTATAGTACTAGCAGAACTTAGTAATTATCCGGTGCTAGCATATCTCATACTCTCATAGTCGAAGCAACTAAGTTTACATATAGGCGACTAAATTACGATGTTCGATATTTTGACAGAAAACATGGACAATTTTTCTTCATGAGTAACATTTAACTTGGACTAAATAAGGAAGTTGTCATTTATTTCTTTTTTCAAAATGCGTATAATATGATGAATAATCATATCTAAGCGGACCAAGCCAATCCTCTTTATCAAACGAGGCCTATATTTCTTCATTTTAGAAGACAAGGGAATAAATCGATAATATCAAACTCTTTGATCAGAGTGACACTTGGAAGATTTACAAGATAGACCGTGTATTTCTGTAAAACTGTGTATGAAAGTAGGCATTGCACAATCTTCTTTATAAGTGAAGAGGAATACCTTAAGTGGCACAAATAAGCCTTTTTTATTGTTGGTATTTGGATCATTTTTGCTGACCACAATATTGCTAGCAACCTCTCTAATAAAATGAAATTCGCATACATACATGGGGTTCACTTGTATTTAAAATGTTATTGACAAACTAGTCAATAAATGTGGTACAAATAACATTATTCTTTTTTTTTTTTTTTTTTGTTGATGGGATCATATCGAAACACTGACAGAACTGAAGAGAAGGTGGTAAATGATGCCATCAGAATGCTAAGAACTTCTAAGTTAGAAGCCTCCTTTCCGAACAACATGACCAATGAAACAAATATGACGAAACAACATTCAGCCGCTGCTTTAGCCTTGGCTTTTGCTACATCCATATCAGCATGAATGATGTTTCCGTTGCCACCAACTTGCGATGAATTTTAATGGATTATCTGGCGATTAATTTATCTACTGAATCACCAATCCGGTGAAATCTGCTAGCTCAATCAGTCCTCTTGCTAGCATTTTGAAAGCAGTATTTCATGGAAATTACAGCTTTGGATTTTGGTTAGAAACTACATATAAACCATAACACATGGAATTAAGTAGCAGCAGAAAATTGCATTACATAATGATTCGAAGAAATGGATCTGACTCTGAATAAATTATAGGTCTAAATATTTGTGTATTTACGATGTTATACATCTTCAGCTATGTTGTGAATGATCACTGGAGCTACTGCTACCCACACGCGTTGTCAATCAAATAAGGCTGCTTACCGCCTTGCTCTCTCTTGTCCCCCGGATCGTTCGTGGTTTGAAGAATCACCAGATGCCATTGTTGATGTACCTTTTTCAAGATTGTACTGCTTGATTGTGCTGGGTTCTGTCCAGCCTCTCTGTATTGTGTTGCTCTTTATCCAAATCAATGAATTAATGACATTGTTTTTTTTAAAGGTATATTTGTCGATTTTCTTCCGAACTTGTATAGAGATATCAATTTTCTCTCTAAACTTGAACTTTAATTTTGGCCGATTACCTCTAAACTTTTATAATTAGTCAATTCTCACTTGAACTTTAATTTTAACTGATTACCCCCTGAATTTTTATAAAATAGCCAATTTCGCCCATGACCCTAGATTTTAAAAACCTTCATCCATTTTGATCACGTGGATAACACATGACAACTATATGAGGACAAAAAGAATGGAAGATTGGATGGATGAAAATTAGATTAAAAATTTTAAAATCTAACTGTAGGGGTGGAATTGGCTATTTATAAAATTTTAGGGGAGTAATTGGTAAAACTTAGAGTTCAGGGGGGAATTGGCTAATCATAAGAGTTCGGGCAGGTAATCGGCTAAAATTAAAGTACATGAGAGAAATTAGCAGCTCTATACAAATTCAAGAGGCAAACCGAAAAATATTTATGGAAAAAAAAAACTGTTTTAGAATCACTTAAGGTCCATTTAACCATTATTTTTTTTTGTCAAACAATAGATTTGTTAGATTAGATGTTAGAATAACAAGTTAATATGATTCGAACTCATGCTGTAATAGAAGCGTAACACTCCTCTCTATCACTGTGGTAGATGGCCATTTGCAATCATTAAATTCTTTAGCTTTTCAGTTTTTTTTTTTAATTTTAAATTTTTATCTAAGAAGATTCTTTTCTTTTTCTTAGTTATCGTATTTGTCCCATATATACTTGGGACTCGGTACGACCCTAAACTCAGATCTAAACCAGACTTTAGGCATAAATAATGACATGTCAATATTTCAAAAACTATTCGGTCAATTTAGGCATTGATGATCAATTTGGATTGGGCTTTCACAAGTTTTATAAGATGTTAGGTGAGCGGCAGGCAGGTTGGGGTTTGGTGATTAAGCTGTCTAAATAAATTTAAGTAAATTATTATATATTATGTAAATAAGTGTCTATTTATTCTTAAAAACACATAATTGTATTGGAATAAATAAATTGTAAAATAAAATAACATATAGATTAAAAAGTATAGGGGAGACTAAATTTGTAAATAAAATTTACAAACTAAATGATGTGTCACCAATAGGAATGAGCACATTTATTAACGCATAAGTAGTAATCCAATTATCAACTTCTATGTCATTTAGTTTATCAAGTTTTGTCTACAAATTTAGCCTCTCAAGCATTACCCTAAAGTGTAAGACCATATTGAAAACATTGAGAATAAGCATATAATGAGTGTTTATGCAAGCATTCAACAAGTCTTTTTTATTTTATTGACAAAAATAAAAGGCAAAATGAAAGTTGTCAATTTTCTGTCTAGGTGGGAGTCGCAACCAAAGCTGGTTTAGGCGTGTTTTATTATTTTCAAACACTTAAGAACTAATCAGGACGGTGGCCATCCCCCCAAATCCTAGGCAGGGGAATTAAGCGTGCCCAACGGAAATTACGGAAATTTTTAGAACAGTTGTGACAGCCCTTCTCGAACGTATATATTATTTTATCCTCGAGAGAGTGGAAATTTCTATTATGCCCTTTAATTGTTGAGTTGTGTGTGTATAGGCGAAGGTTTTGGACCAATTAGTTATATTCCTAATTAATTGGACCTAATTAGAACTAAAAGGCCTAAGGTTTTGGTTGATTGACTGCAAACTGGACCACACACACACACCAACCAATCCTGTTGACCCTCTCTCTCTCCTCCTCTCGGATTTTCTTCCATTTCTGTACAACCGTACGGATAACCTCGAAAATAGCTCATTAATCGCAGTCGGGGTTTTGGTAGTTGTTTTCATGCTTCTTTCAAGCTCAGGAGTCGAGTAATACTTTTGGTTGGACGTGAGGACGTCGGGAGCTCGGGAACCAGGAAACCCAGAAAAGAGGTGCACAGTGACTCGACGTGATCACATAGGTTTCAGGTAGTTTTGAGACTTAAGAAGGCTCTATTCTTGCTTTTCTGGTACTTTGGATTAATTTTGGAAGGTTTTGGACGTTAGGAAGCTCGGGTTTGACAAGTTGCAGGGTGGTCGGATTATCGTGACTTTTTCGGCAAGTTTCCGTTGGTTTTAGGTTCCCCAAAGTGGTAAGAATGTGTTCTACTCATTGTAAGCTTCATTTTGGTTCAAATTTCATCGAATTTGGTTGAGAAATGGAAGAGATATGAAGCTTTAAATTTTTTCCAGAATCCGGCAATCGCATCATGACCGGCGCCGGACTCCGGCGAACCAAGGAAGAAGGAAGAGAATACTCTGTCAAAGTTGACGGAATATTCTAACAGCGTCAGGTATCTTTAACAGCATATTCTATATTTTAATAGAATATTCCCTAACACCGTTAGGGAATCTGTCAGTGTGCTAGGCACATGCCTGCACGTGGGCGGTGTGTCTGGCCATGCCTTGGTCGACGCATGAGGGTGCGTGGGACGTTGGAAATTTTTTCTAAAAATATGGGGTTGTTCCTGAGGTTGAGTAGGTTACGGTGGTATATTCAAATACCCCAATTGAGCAATGTATGAGAAGTTATTACCTAGTTTTAGTTATGTGCTTAAAAATAACGTTTAAATAGTTGTTTCACATATAAGTGAGATCTATCATGAGGACGAGCATAGTCAAGCAAGGCTCGGGGGTTACAACCCTTCCATATATCAGTGAGTGGGCTTTTGGTTTTCAATATATACTTATATACTTGGTATTTTTCCCAGAAAATATGTTTACATGAAATTATGCTTTGAATGCCATGCCTATTGATTTATGCTTAGACTATGAATTAGTATAGTAATTGCATATATCTATGTTCGATGCTTTGGACGCTCAGGTAAGTACAGGTGAGTTGTAGATCGTTTATGTGAATGGATGATTATGTGAGATGTGTTGAGAGCTCATAAACCTGCACCCCGGTGTTAGTGCTCCCATCCATGGTTAAGACACATTCCTTCACGTGATGTTCACCCCTTGCACCATATGCTCACCTTGGATCCAACTTAGGTGCATAACCCTGTTGTACAGACCACTTTAGGTGGTTCCGACTCGTAGGTGACCCGCGATTATTCGCACAGTCTTCACGTGATCGTAGCACTTGAGCGAATTTATTTACACCCAACCTTGTCATACAAATCACATTAGGTGGTTTCGACTCGTGTGTAGGCATACTTGTTGAGCTATAGATTCAACCGTACATGCCACTTTAGGTGGATCCGGCTGATATGTTATATTTCATGAGATTATTTCACCTGAGTTACTTATTTTGGTACTTTGAGATACATGGCATAGTATACTATGATTTCCACTATTCTGAGTATAATTTTGAGATATGTCTACATATTCTATTCTCTGGGAAGTTATACATATTTTACGGCAAGGGGTTAGAACTTTTGATAAATGAAATGGTTTTGAAAAACTTTGTTTTTGCCCACTCACACTTTCTATTTTGCGCCCCTCCAGGTTTTAGGTAGGAGTGCTTGTTGGTGACTCACAAGGGATTCACGGCAGCTCTGACAGATTATCACTAGTGTAGGACCATCTTTGGTACTGTATAATTAGCATTCGTCCTGTTGGACTGCACTTAGGCTACTTATGCTCTGGTTATGTGTAGTCACACTTATTCTCGTCTTGCACCTTACCTTATCTAGTGCTCTAGTTGGTTTGGTTTTATTTATTCGCATTTCTGTATATCTTTTGTGCTTCCACACTGTGCACATGGCTACGTCACCCTCACGTGATGACCAGCATGCCTCGATCTAGGTCGGGGTGTGTCAACAGTGGACTTCCATAATTTTAACATAGAAAAATGTTTTACACTGTGGTGTGAAGGAATTTGGGCTAAATCACATAGTGGACCTACCATAATAATGCGATATCGAATTCTTCATTCACAAGAGTCAAATCTAAAAATTAGTATCAGATCTCTAGTTTTTAATGTTTATTGATTGAGACCTTATCAATTTTTAGATTTTGATAAAAGTCCCTAGTATTAATGTATTAATGAATTAAATGTTAGTTACATAATTTTTTAAAATAAAAATTAGTAATTGATTTAGGGTTTTAATACTCACAGCCTTATTAAACTCCTAACTAATTTTCAATTCAAAACATTTCCCAAATATAATAAATAAAATTAGAATAAGTTTGTACCCATTAATTTTTCAAATTTTTATATAATATTTCGATATGTTATAAAATATTTCAATTTTTTAATCTTATATGTACCCATTCATATAATTCTTTAAATTTTTTCTAATCTTAAATGTAACCATACTTAAATATACCAATTTGTTATCTGTAAAATGTACCTATATATATATATATATAATTCATTCAATCTTTTTTCTAAATCCATTTTTTTAACCTATACCGGTACATTCTATGATTTGAGAATTTATTGAGGTCAAGTTTAATAGAAGAAAATTTAATAATGTTATTAAGCCTAATATATATATATATATATATATATATATATATATATATATATATATATATATATATATATATATATATATATATATATATATATATATATATATATCTAAGGCTTGAAATTATACTAAACTTTCATACCAAATGACGCCGATCTAATGATAATAAAAACGGTGAGGACAATTATACCAACGACAATGATGATTAGGGTTGAATGAACTATTGAATGAGTTGTTAATTGAATTATGTGGAACTTGATGTGGTAGATAACTAGGATTAAAGATACCATGAAACCAGCTGTTATAAACAAATAGAAAGAATTGAACAAATGATTGACCGGTGTTTACCTTAAATTTGAGATACTCGATGAATTGACTGTGAGTAGGAATTTTATGCCATTCAAAATCAGTTGTTATGAAAATATTCTTCATAGTGAAAATAATGAATTTAAAGTAACGATGCAAATATATTTGAAAATAAGTTTTATTAAAAACTTACTTAGAAACTTACAATTGATTTACTGACGATTGAGTCAGCAAATGGGAAAATAACTGATGAAAATGATATTAGTGCATGCAGACATCCTTGTCATTTGAAAAAGTATTTACAATTTTGAACTGAGAATTACAAGCTGAATATTGCCTCTGTTCTAAGATGAGAATGCGCAGAAGTTTCAACCTTCCTTGGAATGAGACATGAGGTGTCACATCTCGGCCTGGGCTCCCACCACATCTCGGGCTCGACTCCACCGTAGCACGATATTGTCCGCTTTGGGCCCCGACCACGCACTCACAGTTTTGTTTCTGGGAACTCACACGAGAACTTCCCAATGGGTTACCCATCTTAGGATTACTTTCGCTCGAACTCGCTTAACTTCGGAGTTCCTACGGAACTCGAAGCCAATGAGCTCCCAAAAAGCCTCGTGCTAGGTAGAGATGGGAATATACATATAAGGCTTACATGATCCACTCCCCTGGGCGATGTGGGATGTTACAATCCATCCCCTTTAAGGGCCCGACGTCTTCGTCGGCACATTTCCAGCCAGGAATTGGCTTTGATACCAAACTGACACACCCCGACCCGGGATGTCCACTAGGACTCAGAATCGAGCTGTGCTGGGCGACACCTGGAAGGTGACAAAGCCATAAGGTGTGATGATATGGAAAAATGTGAATAAATTTAAACCTAAGAGTGCCTAAGAACCAGAGTGTGCTGGTGAGAGGGAATGAACCCACTTCACACGTGATGTTAGAGCATAAGTAAGTACAATAGAGTGGGTTGAGAATCATACCATCGAAAGAAATCTTCAATACTACGATTTGCCACGAATCCTCGTCGATAAGAAAGCTCAACTAATAAACCTAGAGGGTGAAAACAAAATAAAGGTGAGTGGCCTTGGAAATAAAATTTTAATAGAAACTATTTGTACCATACTTAACCAATTCCAAAACTACTGAGCACTGGTCAACGTTATACCGTCAAGGACCCAGAAGAGTTTCCCTCCAACCAAGAGGCCAATCACAGCGCGACACGTGTCGACATCAGAAGACAATCATAGCGCAACACGTGTCAACATCAGAAACTAATTACAACACGACATGTGTCAATGTCAGAATGAAACTACAAACTCTCTTCTATAAATAGAGATCATTCTCTCACAATATTTCCTAATGTCATTTGTACTAAATCATTCACTAGTACTCACAAAATGAGAGCTTGAACCTATGTACTTGTGTAAACCCTTCACAATTAATGAGAACTCCTATACTCCGTGGACGTAGCCAATCAGGGTGAACCACGTACATCTTGTGTTTACTTTTCTGTCTCTATCAATTTACATACTTATCCACACTAGTGACCGGAGCAATCTAGCGAATGTCACAAACTTAACACTTTCTGTTGTACCAAAGTCCTCACTGATTTTGTGTATCAACATTTGGTGTCGTCTATAGGAATGGCACTTATTCCCACTCTCTTCAGCTTTGCCAAGCTGGTTTCCACCATTCGTACACTCTTTTTTGACCAGGCATCCCTCTCCAACATGGGGAGCGAAGGAAGCCACATCACACAAAATGACACTCCTCTTGCACCTAGTGCGAAGTAACGAAAGAAGGAATGAAAGAGGGTTGCTCTTCAAGCTAAAGTCGATGAACTAGAAGCTAAGAACAACAAGATAACAATAAAGAATGAGGTCCTCTAGGAGTAGTATGAGAAGCTCTTTGAGACGCTCCACGAAACTAGGCGTACTCAAACACGCGAGCTCGTTGCCCCTGTGGTCATCAACCATCATCTGGGTGCCCCCCAACACGGAGGGTCACCTCCATTCGACATGAGTATCCCTAATGAGGAGCGAGCTAATCATCAAAACATTGATCAACATGAGACTTCTCTCAACCAAGATGCTTCGACCCGAAGTAGAAGAAGTGGAGGAAGACACCTCATTGCAGAAGGGTTGAAAGGATCGAAAGTCGTTTATCATGACTGCCGAGACTTCCTAAAGCAACGTCGAGAGAATCCCCTCCACACATGCTCGAAGATCAATGACCTAAGGGTTTCTGAAAGACTCGGTCCCCTCCTACGACCCAGGCCAACTGCCAATCTAGAGAAGGAACGACATGTCCCAGAGGAACATGAAGGTACGGGGGACTCTGAGGTATTCCGACAGACTCGCCCTAGAAGTCAATACGGCGAGTCCAAGAAAAAACCATATGCCCTTGCTCAAATTTTCCTACTTTCAAGAGGCGATGAAGACTTACGAAAGAAAATTCCAGTGGTACATGACTCCACTCAAGACCCCATTGTCTAGCTCATTGAGGAAATAAACAAGTTGAAGGCCAAATGTCAGGCTGAGATACCTGACTGGAACCAACCCAGGTCTGGCCCTCTCACAAGAAGGATCATCGACACCCCCTTCAAGCGAAGACAAAACAAAAGTTTGGTTTACAACTCTATACTGCAAGGGAGGACCCAATTGAACACCTTAACCTCTTTGAGTCCACCATGGCATATCGGATGCACACCGACGAAGAACGATGTCTTCTATTCCCCTCCACCTTCTCTGGCGGAGCACTAAACTGGTATTGCCGTCTTCCACATGAGACAGTAGACTCATTTAAGGAATTGAGGAAACTGTTTGTCTCTCAACACATCTTCCAGACCGATCATTTGACATTTTGCAGATAACTTGTACACTTTCGCCAGAAGCCGGACGAGTCAATACAAGAGTATGTCGGTCGCTTTAGCCATGAGTATTCTCACTACACTGAGGCAGATGAAAAAACCACCCTCAAGGCCTTCACGGAAGGCCTACGTGATTGTTTCTTCAAGTACATGATCAATGCCAACACTTGGAAAACTTACTCTGAGGTGATGGCACAGGCTTACAACCACGCCTCCGCCAAAGCAAAGACATACCAATGGAACCCCCATATGGTTAACCCTTATCAACAAATGGGAAGTGGAAGTCAAGTTCTACCAAGTGAGGAGATATTAGCCAGTCAGACACTTATTGCATCATCTTCTGCCTCATTTAACTACTCGCTAAGTCACCAAACGTATCTGTCTCTTGGTAAGAGGAAGGATTTTTACTCTCAGTAACCCCATTACAACAAGAGGGATAAAAGTTCGTATCAAGACAACTAGGGGTGAACGTACCGTCGACTATTATGACTATGGGGCCAAGCCTCACTCTTTCAAAGTGGAGGACTAGGTACTGAAGGAAATGCTATTATAAGAAGGCATACACTTTACAAATGTTTTTACTCTCAACCGCTTGAGATCTTTCATCACACGAGCCATTCGGCAAATATTTAAAGAAGAGGGAATTCAGACAACTTCTTCTGAGTCTTTTGCATTCCTAGCACTGGAACACGTGGTCTATGCTGACCTACCCTTATACTCCAACTCAGAGCTTCAACATGCGTACTTTGACACAAAGTATGTGATACTAAGTGTTACAACCAACATGGTTCACATATCAAAAACATGGATCCCTTCATGCATAGCAAAACATTCATAAGCATCACTCATATCAATCAACATAAACATTATACATTCCAACACCAACATGGTTCACATATCAAAAACATGGATCCCTTCATGCATAGCAAAACATTCATAAGCATCACTCATATCAATCAACATAAACATTATACATTCCAACACATTCATACATAAACATCATACATTCCAACATATCCATACATAAGCCAACTGTGCTTTGAAAGGGTTCAACATACTTTGTGTCTTCGAGACTTGCTACAATGTGCCTCGACACCTTGCCCTTATTCTCACCAACCAGGTGATGAAATATGAAGAAGGAACTCATCTTCATGCCACTAACCAGGTGATGAAATGTACAACCCGTACTCTCTTTCATGCCACCAACCAGGTGATGAAATGTACATCCCGTACTCTAATATCATTTGGCAACTTGCCACTCATGCCACCAACCAGATGAAGAAGGAACTCATCTTCATGCCACCAACCAGGTGATGAAATGTACAACCCGTACTCTCCTTCATGCCACCAACCAGGTGATGAAATGTACAACCCGTACTCTAATATCATTTGACAACTTGCCACTCATGCCACTAACCAGGTGAAGAATGAACTCATCTTCATGCCACCAACTAGGTGATGAAATGTACAACCCGTACTCTTCTTCATGCCACCAACCATGTGATGAAATGTACAACCCGTACTCTAATATCATTTGGCAACTTGCCATTCATGCCACCAACCAGGTGAAGAAGGAACCCATCCTCGTGCCACCAACCAAGTGATGAAATGTGATGAAAGGTAATGAAGGAACGCACCTTCGTACCACCAACCAAGTGATGATAGCAACTCACCATTCATTCCACCTACCAGAAGACGAGTGGTACAACTTGTACATGTGAACTCCTAACATTCACAAATAATAAAAAACCCTCAAGCTTGACAACTCAACTAGAGGAGCACTTATGCCCAACAAGAGTTATAGTCACCAACAAAGTCTTATTGCAAGCCAACAACAACTTCAGTGCATGGCATACGAAGATCAAGCTATTCCGCCCTCTTGCATCTAATTCAGATATTTCCCTTCTGTAACAATGCAAACACTACAACTCGTAGAAAGCTTCACACTCTTGATCAAGACAGTGTGAAGCAAAAACCAATTTATGGTGCCAACAAAAGCTTCATCAAAGAAGTTCAACCACAATTCCCAAAAGCTTCACACACTTTTGATCAAGACAGTGTGAAGCAAAACCAATTTATGGTGTTAACAAGAGCTTCATTAATGGAAGGCAACCACAATTCTCAAAAGCTTCATACACTCTTAATCAAGACAGTGTAAAGCAAAACCAATTTATGGTGCCAACAAAAGCTTCATCAATGGAGTGGAACCACAATTCTCAAAAGCTTCACACACTCTTGATCAAGACAGTGTGAAGCAAAACCAATTTATGGTGCAAACAAAAACTTCATCAATGAAGGGCAACCATAATTCTCAAAAGCTTCACACACTTTTGATCAAGACAGTGTGAAGCAAAACCAATTTATGGTGCCAACAAGAGCTTCATTAATGGAGGGCAACCACAATTCTCAAAAGCTTCATACACTCTTGATCAGGATAGTGTAAAGCAAAACCAATTTATGGTGCCAACAAGAGCTTCATCAATGGAGGGGAACCACAATTCTAAAAAACTTCACACATTCTTTATCAAGACAGTGTGAAGCAAAACCAATTTATGGTGCCAACAAGAGCTTCATCAATGAAGGGCAACCACAATTCTCAAAAGCTTCACATTTTTGATCAAGACAGTGTGAAGCAAAACCAATTTATGGTGCCAACAAGAGCTTTATCAAAGGAGGGCAACCACAATTCTGAAAAGATTCACAAACTCTTGATTAAGACAGTGTGAAGCAAAACCAATTTACGGTGCCAATAAGAGCTTCATCAACAGAGGGCAACACAATTCTCAAAAGCTTCACACACTCTTGATCAAGACAGTGTGAAGCAAAACCAATTTATAGTGCCAACAAAAGCTTCATCAATAGAGGGCAACCACAATTCTTAAAAGCTTCACACACTCTTAATCAAGACAGTGTGAAACAAAACCAATTTATGGTGCCAACAAAAGCTCCATCAAAGGAGTTCAACCACAATTCTCAAAAGCTTCACACACTTTTGATCAAGACAGTGTGAAGCAAAACCAATTTATGGTGCTAACAAGAGCTTCATTAATGGAGGGCAACCACAATTCTCAAAAGCTTCATACACTCTTGATCAAGACAGTGTAAAGCAAAACCAATTTATGGTGCCAATAAGTGCTTCATCAATGGAGTGGAACCACAATTCTCAAAAGCTTCACACACTCTTGATCAAGACAGTGTGAAGCAAAACCAATTTATGGTGCCAACAAAAGCTTCATCAATGAAGGGCAACCATAATTCTCAAAAGCTTCACACTCTTGATCAAGACAGTGTAAAGCAAAACCAATTTATGGTGCCAACAAGAGCTTTATCAAAGGAGGGCAACCACAATTCTGAAAAGCTTCACAAACTCTTGATCAAGACAGTGTGAAGCAAAACCAATTTATGGTGCCAATAAGAGCTTCATCAATAGTAGGCAACACAATTGTCAAAAGCTTTACACACTCTTGATCAAGACAGTGTGAAGCAAAACCAATTTATGGTGCCAACAAAAGCTTCATCAATGAAGGGCAATTACAACTCGTAGAAAGCTTCACACACTCTTGATCAAGACTGTTCGAAGCAAATTCAATTTATATGGTTCATCCAAACCTTCGACTACTACAAGGTGTGGCTTGCATCACAATCTCTTGCTCAACAATGTGGAAGCAAAATTTGTATATGTTGTCTCTACACATTTTCAAATTTCTAATTTTCCAAAAAAAAAAAAAAAAAAGAAAAAAAAAACCTTCATCAAAGCTTCACCAACAAAAGCTTCATCAATGAAGGACAACTACAAATTCTCAAAAGCTTCACATTCATGAGATCATATCTAAACATGCTTATTAACTCCAGAAATTGTTTTCTTTGTTATAACATATGTGAGTACTAGTCTTTCATGTTTACATCAATCTTCTCACATATAACTAGTGTAGGGTGTGTAGTCAGAAAATGTGTGTGAAAATAGAGAGTATCTAGTAAGGAATTGAGTGAATTCTCTAAGGCATGTTACTACATTCAAAATGTTGTTTTAATTGATTAAATGTGAGCTAGTGAATGGTGACTATGATTAAGTATGCTCGAGGGTAAAGATTGCTTAAATCTATGTAAGTGATGATCTTTGGCATGTCATATTTCATTGAAAATCCCTGAGGCAAATGTTGGAAGGTCTAGGTTATGTTTTGTTTGTTTCGTTTGTTTTGTTTTGCTCGAGGACTAGCAAAAGCTAAGTGTGAGGGTATTTGATAAGCTCATATTTATATATATTTTACATCAAATTTGCTTGTCTTTTCTTAGTTAGTTCCTTATATTTTTGAGCTATTTACTTTGTTTTTGTGTTTTGTGTGATTTGTCAAGCAAAGAAAAGAAAAGTAGCACAAGTGGGATATTAAGTAATAAATTCGTCAAAACTGCCTGTGCAGATTAGCTGACTTTGGAAGCATGTTGGGAATGGCTCCGAATGAATGAGAGAATGAGCCTTATATGCTTGGAAAGCTACGAATGTCTATTTTCTGGAGCAATTCACGGATTATTAATATCATTTGTCTAGAAGAAGTTATGGGCATTGTAACCTAACACTGAAAGGTTCAGAAAAGGGCTAACCAGATTTGGCTTATAAAATGAGAAAGCAAAGGCACATGTTTTGTGTTTTGCTTTGTCATCAACACTCAGCAGCAAATGGGGTTATGATTGCACTCATTTGCCTTTGGAGCAAGTGGAAATGCACAGCTAGAAAAGAGGATTAAGTGGAAATAGTAGGCAGCCAACGATGCAACAGAAAACAAAGGAAAAAGTGGAACTTTTCCTTTGTCAGCAAATTCGAACAGCAATCATGAACACAAATGGGTGGAGAAGATGGAATTAGCTGGTCTTCCACTTGGTTTTTGTGGCTTTGGCAAAGAAAAAGAATCAAATAAAACAGGAACATAAAACATACGACAGAGGGAGTCGAGAAAAAGAAGAAACACACAACAAAAGAAAGAAAAAAACATACAGAAGAGAGCAAGAGGCACGACAGAGAGCAAGGAAGGAAAGAAGAAGAGGCTTCACTCAATTTATCTTGGTTTTATCTTCTCAAACCCATGTTTTACTTTTGGTTTAATTTGAGAATTATGTGTAACTAAATTTTAAGTAGTTAGGGGCTGTTTTGAAGCCCCGAATATGATTGTAAGTTTGTTATGACATTTCGTTGAATTGCTTTTATGAATGGATGAAAATTGGTTTACTACTTATGTCAGTGATGAATTCTTTATATGTTTTCTATGGATGCATACTTAGTAAGCATATATAGGATTCAAATGCTATGAATATATGTGGCCCTTGTTGAATGAGGACCTACATATGTTCTAGAGTAGTACTTGTTAGTTGCGATTAACATGTGAACCAATTTCTAGGATAAGTAAGACAACGCCAATACTTACCATGCCTTGTGATGACTCAAACTTTTTTCGTTCTTAATGATTTCTACTTGTTAAATCTATGAACACGCCATTCTAGATTGCATGCTAGGGACTACGTTAAGTTGAAAACGTCATTCTCTTAACATACTACGTAAGAAAGAGTAATAGGTTGTGTTCTGACATTGAGTCAACTTGAGCATCTTCTTCCGGAAATAAAAGGAATTTGAATGAAACATAACATGTTTGCATGATTATTTGGTGGTGGATAACAATTCCCCTAACTCGTTTTTCTTAAACTTGTGATCTACTCAAAATCTGTTTCTGTACTGTTTTTGTACGATTTAATTTAAATAGAAAATCAACTCCAAAAATCCCAAAAATTTGTGAGAGTGTCGTACTGTGTGTCTAGTGTTTGCATATAAAATTTCATAGACTTTAGATCAGTGTAAGTCAGTCTAATAATTATTTTTTGGTGGCTGTTCAGTAGGGACAGCAACCAGTTTTTGTGACATTTTAAGTAGTTAGATAAAACAATCTTCTGCGGGAAAGACCCTTATTTTCATATGCTACAATTGACAAATCTTAGTGTTAATAAGGAAAATTAATAGGATATTTGTGTGCTACTTTGTGGTGTGCTTTTATGCCTACCAACCAACAAAAGCTTCACCCATAAAAGTTTCACCAACAAAAGCTTCACCCACAAAAGCTTCTCTCACTACTACCACAAAAGCTTCCCCTGCCACCACCACAAAAGCTTCCCCCACAAAAACTTCCCCCACCATAAAAGCTTCCCCCACAAAAGCTTTCCCCACCACAAAAGCTTCACCAACAAAAGCTTCACCCACCACAAAAGCTTCACCCACAAAAGCTTCACCTACAAAGCTTCAACACAAAAGCTTCACCTACAAAGCTTCAACACAAAAGCTTCACCTACAAAAGCCTCACACTATCTTAATCAAGATAGTGTGAAGCAAAATCAATTCATGGTACCCAACAAAGTTTCAACCTCAAAGCTTCACCTACAAAGCTTCACCTATAAAGCTTAATATATATATATTTTCAGAAATTCAAAAATTCAAAAATTCAAAAATTCAAAAATTCAAAAATTCAAAAATTCAAAAATTCAAAAATTCAAAAATTCAAAAAAAAAAAAAAATTGCCTAGGCCTCCTCTTCTTTAGGCTTAACAACTTTCATAACAAATGTATATAAATGAGGAGTTTTAGGCTACCACTTAGAAAGGAAAATGGTGAAATTTTGTTACTTTGGAAACTTGGCTACTAGCAAGACACCTCCTTCGCCAACTCCCTTGACCGGAGACTTGGGGGACTCCTACCATATGCTACTGCACCTTGATACTAGGAAGTCTCACGACCACTCAATGACTTGGATTTTTTCAAGTCTCCAACCGAGAAGTTTTCCTCACTTGGGAAATTAAGGGAGCACTACCTTAACGTACATGCTTCACTCACAAAGCTTCAACATACAAGCTTCAACAAAAGGAAAAATTCAAAGAACTTAGTAAAAAAGGCCTTGGTGTATTTAAAACAATACGTTGAAATGAAGCAAAGTTTGTTTATAGATATCTCCGATAAGTTACAAATATGTACATATACATGAATCAAAATAAACAAACAAAATGGTACCTTCACAAAGGTTGCTCAGGAGAAGTCTTAGCAGTCGGTAGAACCCCAGAAAGAGGAGGCACCAAAGAGTGATTATTCGGAGCCTCAGTACTAGGCAGAACCCCAAAAGAATGAGGCACCGAAGGTTGATCATTTGAAGCTTCATTACGCAGTACAGCCCCAGAAGACAAAGGCAATAAATGCATTTGGAACAAATCCATAAACCTCTGATGATCAAGAAAAATCTAACCATCAGATTCCTGCAGTTGGTCATGCTTCCTCTTCATGTTTGTAGGATAGTCATGTGCGAGCCTGTGTAACTGTTTATTCTCATGCTTGAGCCCTTTGATCTCCTGTTTGAGACTTATCACTTCAGCCGCCAATGATTCAACTTGGCAGGTTCGAGCAAATAGGCGTTGGGCCATATTAGACATAGAACCTGCACATTGAACACTGAGAGCCAGAGAATCATTAACAGCTAACTCATCATACCGTTTGGAAATTAGTCTGTTATCTTTAGGAGTGAGAAGGTTCCTGGCCACCACCGCAGCGGTCATATCATTCTTTATCACAGAGTCCCCAATGGTAAGAAGACCAGTAGGGGATAAGAAGGATGGGTGCCATATGTTGTCTTGAGAAGGCATGGCTGCCTCTTCACCAAAGTTCAAGTCAAAACAACGGTCAAATGGGCCAGACATTCTCAGAAATGATGAAGGAGAAATGAGGTGCAATAAATCTTTGAAGTAAGGGGAAAATTTCTACAAGCAATAACTCTTTGAATGTACTTCTTGCACATAATTGGTGCCCTTATAAAAGAAATGACAACTGGGTCGTTGGTTCAAAAATTGAAGAGGCACCACTCTCCGGATTTCGAAGAGGCACCACTTTCCACACGCAACATTAGCTCCTCGGTTACCACAGATAACTTTGCCAAAGATCTCTGACAAAATTTAGACACATAAATTTTGAAGGTCCAGCTACCCTATTATTACCCACAAGGGTAAAGGAACAGCACCACTGCTTGATAATTAGAAAGTCCCAATGTGTGTCAACCTCTGTGCTTCATGGCAAGGTAGACTAGCAAAAATGCCCAACCTTTACTCACATTTGAGAAAACACTCCTAACAAGATTGCTTGCTCAAAAATCGAAGAGGCACCGCCCTCCGAATCTCGAGAGCCAGACTCTCAACATGATTACTTTCTCAAAAATCGAAGAGACACTGCTATCCGAATCTCAAGAGTCAGACTCCCAACAGGATTGCTTTCTCAAAAATCGAAGAGGCACTGCCCTTCGAATCTCAAGAGCCACACTTCCAACAGGATTACTTTCTCAAAAATCGAAAAGACATTGCTCTCCAAATCTCAAGAGTCAGACTCCCAATAGGATTGCTTTCTCAAAAATCGAAGAGGCACCGTTCTCTGAATCTCGAGAGCCAAATCTCCGACAAGATTGCTTGTTCGAAAATCGAAGAGGCACTACTCTCCAAACTTCGAGAGCCAGATTTCCTTGGATAAAGCTTGTCTGCAATCTTTACACGCAACATTAGCTTTCCAAATACCACAGACCACTTTTTCAAAGTGCTATGACAAAGTTAAAACACATGAAGCTTGCAGCTCCCACTACATTGCTATGACCAAGAAGGGTAAAGCAATAGCACTACCACTTGTTGTTAGGGAGACTTTTATATATGTCGACCTCCATCCTCCACAGCCAGGCAGACCTGCAAATAAAAAAAATGCTCAACTTTTCTTCACATCCGAGAGGGCACTCTCAGTAGAGTCTCTCGAAATACTCAGCTTCTTTTCCTCCCGATAATACCTCTGCAAACAAGCCACACCAGAGCAAGAGTATCTCATATCATCAGGGTTAAAAGCAAGAGTATCCCATATCATGCTTTTTCCCTGTCTTTTCCTTTGGCCTTGTTCTTACCTGCAAGACAAGAAGAAAAAGAGCAATCAGTCAGCACTTGGAATCAAGCTTCCAATCAGGAACTGACTGCCTGGAACCCCTTGCTTGATTACTTACCTGGAATTGCTCTCGAATACTCATCTTCAACATCTTATGCTTCCAGAGAAGATACCACATATGCCTGAGGAACAGATAGGGCAAGTGAGAAGGATACAAGGAAGCATGTGGAGACAAGTGTAACAGAACACGTGCCGATACATCCACTACTTTGTCAACAACAGAAGTATCCCATATCATCAGGGTCGAACGTACTCTAGATTTGATGGACTTGTTTTGATCCTCAAATTCTTGAGTCAACCTTATACTCTAGAGGAAACGAGAAAACCCTCCAGCCCAGTTCAAGAATAAGCATGTGGAAAGTTACTTTTTCAAAAGCAAAAGTATCTCATATCATCTCTTCTCCATTTACTTCTCCTTATCCTTGTTGCTGTTTACGACACAAAGCGAAGGAGAACAATCAACCGGAAGCCGAAATCGAACCTTCGATCCAGGTTGCTTGTTTGGAAGTCTGATTGTTTACCTTGTCTGTTACCTCATTCGGCAAATCTCCTAGCTCGGCGACTTGGGGGACTCCTACTATAGGGTTTGTATCGCACTTGACCAAGCCCGAAACTACAAGTAAGCTTCAAGTGAAATTGATACATTACCTTGTGCATCTTCATCGGTTAAAAATACCACCCCTGGATAGAGGAAAAGTACGTCCAAAGAAGATGCAACATCTACATATGAGACAGATAAGGCAAGTGAAAATGATACCACACTTCGGTACTTAGAAGTTTCGTGATTACTTAATAGCTTGGATCTTGCAAGTCCCCAACCGAGGAGCTTCCCTCACTCGGGAACTTAGGGGAGCACTGTTTGTACCATACTGAACCAATCCCAAAACTACTGAGCACTTATCAACATTATACCGTCAAGGACCCATAAGAGTTTCCCTCCAACCAAGAGGCCAATCACAACGCTACACGTGTCGACATCAGAAGCCAATCATAAAGCGACATGTGTCAATGTCAGAATGAAACTACAAACTCTCTTCTATAAATAGAGATCATTCTCTCACAATATTTCCTAATGTCATTTGTACTAAATCATTCACTAGTACTCACAAAATGAGAGCTTGAACCTATGTACTTGTGTAAACCTTTCACAATTAATGAGAACTCCTCTACTCCGTGGACGTAGCCAATCTGGGTGAACCACGTACATCTTGTGTTTGCTTCCCTATCTCTATCCATTTACATACTTATCCATACTAGTGACCGGAGCAATCTAGCGAATGTCACAAACTTAACACTTTCTGTTGTACCAAAGTCCTCACTGATTTTGTGCATCAACAGAAACCTTCTAAGACGTTATAACCCCTCGTTGCAACACCTGTATAGTTTCTAGAAAATCATACCACGTATCCATGTGAAATCAAAAGTATATTAACAGTAATTCCATAAATATACCACGACACAGCATCTCATTAGCAATCTAAATAATCATGTACTCAATATTCTATATTAGTAAGCAAGTCGGAGTCAACTAATGTGACTTATACGACTGTACCCATAACTCATCAATCAATGCTAGCACAGAAGTCGGAGTCACCTATAGTGACATGTACGACTTACCCATGTCTCATCAATCAATGCTAGCACATAAGTCGGAGTCACCTATAGTGACCTGTACAACTTACCCATCTCATCAATCAATGCTAGCACATAAGTCGGAGTTATCTATAGTGACCTATACGACTTACCCATATCTCATCAATCAATGCTAGCACATAAGTCAGAATCACCTATAATGACCTATACGACTTATCCATATCTCATCAATCAATGCTAGCACATAAGTCGGAGTCACTTATATAGCTCATCTACCAATTTCTGCACACGAGTCAGAACCACCTAAAGTGGTTTGTACGATAGGCTAGGTGTAAATAAATACACTCAAATGCTACGATCATATGAAGGCTATGCAAAGTATCACAAGTCACCTACAAGTCGGAACCACCTAATGTGGTCTGTACGACAGACTAGCACCTATCTTGGATCCAAGGTAAGCGTGTGGTACGGGAGGTGAACGATCACGTGAAGGCTAGGCCCTATCATCTGGCGGAGCACTAACATCGAGGTGCAGGATAATGAACATTAAATGCATATAAAATAACCATACATACTACAATCACTATCATCAACATGTACTCACCTGTAGCTTACCTGGCTTCCGCAGCGTCATTTGGCATAACCACTTTAATGTCCCAACATTCTTAATCGGACCTATACCAGTGATAGGCCAGAATAAAATCAAGGTTAATATCTATGTTGTTAACCATCATAACTTCTTTCTTTAAAGAAATCAAGTACCATGTTAAATTCGAATTGTTTTATGGAATTATCAGTCATAACTATATACGATAAAAGGAAAAGACCCACTCACCTGAGATCCGCACTACGACTCCCTAACACGTATATCGAGACATCACGAACCATTGTCGCCTAGAATAATTATCAAATCATGTCTCAGAGTTTTTAACGATAGAACACGTAACTTACATAAAACATATCTTCAAGGACGTTCTAGAATGATTTGTAACTCATTGACCAAAAGTCAACCGTCGATCAAAGGTTGATGGTGTCCATAACCGTACATAACTCGATATGGGGGATCCGCACCCCAAGTTTCTGATACGTAACTTCCACATATTCACATTATACTTCTAAAACATTATACTAACGTTTCATTACGATCCAACGGTTGGATCTCTTCAAATTGTCAATTCAAGTGGCGATTAACGTTTTATTTTATTAACTTACAAATCCAATTCACGAAGATCCGTGCGTCGGATTCCCAGTCCGTAAGTTTCTATGATCCTCAAATATTACGTACTATAATGTATTAAAATTTAATGACGATCAAACTGTCGGATCATCCGTTGCTGTAATAATCAAGTGGCGGACCTTAATGGAACTAAGTTCAAACGATGGAATTTCGTCAATCAGACTTCACAAACGGAACCAAGGTATTCAACTTTAGCCTAGGAAGGTCAGGGGACCCATCGGCCCACGCGCCGTTGCAGGTGGTGATTGGCCGCCTCGACTTGCTGGAAAATTCAACTATTTCTAAAAATTACCAAAATTCACAGAAATGAAGATCTCAAAGAGAGGAAAAACTTTCATTCCTGCCATGAAGTCCAAAAGTGGACGGAAGATAGTCAATTTTTCCCACAAAGCCGGCGGCTGCCTAAAGCTTTCCGGCGTTAATTCGTTGTCTACGGTGGTCCAACGGGGTTAAGGTTGGTTGGGATTTTCTCCTGGGATGATGGGCTACAAAGCCCAAGTGGTAGCATCGGCTATTGCTTTGCCGATTCACTGGAAAATTGAAAATGGTGGCCGAAGTATTGTGAGAACCGTCGACTTTCGTGGTCTCAAACCGCTTCATACAGTGGTTAATCAAGGTGGTTCTTGGTTGGGTTTTGTACAGGGGAATAAGAGCTTCAAGATGGTGGTGGTGGCATCGAAAAACTCCACCGGAGTTGGCCAGAATCGGCCTTGGAAGATGGGATGTCGAATTGGGTTGGTGGCGTGCACGGGAAAGTTGGGAGCTTTCTCCTTTTTTTTTTTTTTTTTTGATTAGCTGATTGGTCCCTTTAACCCATTTATCTAATTGGTCATTTACTAACACAAATCTGATTGGCCACTTTCCGACAAGGTGGGAATTCAAATAATTTATAACTAAACTTTGAATAACCAAAATCAAACGTCCATAACTATACCATTATAATTCGGACTCACAAATGGCTTTCATCTATGCGTTCGTACCAACGAGTACTATGAGGATAACAAGTCATACGTCTCACTAAACGTTGGTCAACGAAAGTCAATACCCTTAGCTCTAAGGCATTTTCGTAAAATAACGCTTTTAAAATTTGTAACAACATAAAATTAGGGACGGATCGTCACATGAGGTTTCTTTTAATAGACTGGAAATAATTGAATGGAATGATTGAGGCCGAGAATCTCGCTGTCTTTTGAGTTGGAGGATGATGATTAAAGTTGATGACTGTTAAATCATGCGGCTCCTGTTGGGAAGCAGAATGATGGCTTGCTTTTACTGCTAATGAATAGTGAAAAAGTGATTTTACTATTCAAGAATAGTGAATTGTCTGGAATCTGGAATGATGGTACTGCTTTCGGTGCTGGAAATGACATGTTTCTTAGTGGGGTCACATGCCTAATTATTGTATCTTCACATGTTTGAATTATTCAGATATCATATGGGTTTTGGGAATCCTGATAATATGTTGCTTGAGATTTTTGACTTGTTAAGTTGGCTGGATGCTGTGAGGATGCGTCCGAAGCGTCAAAATCTGAGTCTTCGTCATGGAGCAAAGCTGCTTCTGCCATTAGTTGTTGAGCTAAATCCTTAAGCTGAGATGATTTTTCTTTCTTCTTTGAATTTGTTGATTTGGATGACTTGGTTGTTCATTTCAGGGATGATGACGGACTAATGTTTGATAAAGATTGTTCTGGAATGGTTGACAACGCCATTGTTGGTTGAGCTGGAATAGCTGGAGCTTGAGTGATGGAAAACTCTAAGAGGACCATGTTGATGATCTTCTGAGGATTGAATTTATCCCACCACTTGACTGATCTTAATCTGTAGACTTCACCAATTTCAACTTCATAATTCCACTTTAAAATCCACGGGACTTTGTACTTGGCCATGAACAATAGGAGAAGTGTAATTCTATAGTTAAATCGACTTTTGTCAAATTTCTTCTAGAAACCAGCTGATTGGACTTGCATAAGTTCTTCTGGTAAAAGGCTGGCTATTGGGCCATGAACTGACCACCATTTTGGAAACCATGCTGGAAAATTTAATTTGAAACTTTTGTCAAAATTGATAAACCATGAATGACTAAAGTCTTCTGTTTGATGGAGGAAAATATTAGTCCATGCTTGAATATAATCAAAATAATTGTAATGATTATTGGGGATGAGAACATGCTGGGTATGAAGGGGTTTGGTCTGGTAGAGGGGGAGTCCCCATTCTGATTCAGTTAAAAACTTTATAATGTAAAGAGAATGGTAGAGGATTTTGTTTTCATAGGTTTTGTCGTAAAGTGGTTTAATTGAAATGGATTCAGTCTCACTAAGAATGGCTTGGTAGTATTGAGAGTTTTATATGATTTGGTTCGCTGATAATGAAAATTGGGTGGAAAAACTGCTTTAGCTATTTTTTTTTTTTTTTTGTGCTTGTTCTTGGTGAATGTTGAAAAAGATGTTGAAAAAGATATTCATTGGGGTTTTTCTTGACATATGGTGATGTTTTAGTGTAACTGGCTGATTGGGATAATGAGGATTGGTAAGTTGAAGTTGAATATGGATCATATTGATTGACTAATGCCGTTTGATAATTTGGACGGGGTGTTTGATAATTTGGTCTAAGGTTTCCTATTGTGGAACCTAAAGGAGTGAATCAGTTAGTAATGGCTAAGCCCGATGAAGAATCTGGGCTTGATTCTTGTTTAACTAGTGGTGGTGGTAGAGTGGCTGGAAGCCTCATCTGATTAGTTCTTTTGTCTGTCATTCTTCCTTTACAAAAATTCTCTGGTTAGGAAATCATGAATGCAATTTTGGCTGCATTTAATATATTCAATGTCAAAATCAAAAATACTTAATATGGCTTGCCATTGTGCAAAAATCTGTTTTGATGCAATGTTTTGAACGTCATTTTGTAAAACATGTTTTGCTGATTTGCAATCGACTATGACTAAATTTTTTTGATTTAATAGATCATCTTGAAATTTGCTAATGCATAATACAATAGATAATATCTCCTTTTAATAGTACTATAATTACTTTGTGTTGGATTCCATACTCTGAATGAAAACGAACAATTTGTTCAAGAGATCCGGATGAGATTAACTGTTTGAGAATACCTCCATAATCAATTTAAACAATTTTGAATGAATTGGGAGTTGGAATGCCAAGACAGGGCAAAGTCTTAACATGGGATTTGATTTGTTTGACAATGGAAGTATGAGTATAAGACCAAGGTGAAGGATTTTCTTTGAGACGATCAAATAAAGGTTTGCATTGTTGTCTAAGATGGGGATATAATTCTGCAATATAATTTAATGATCCTAGAAATCTCTGTAATTGGGTTTTGTCAGTGATTTCATCTGGAATTTATCTGCGAATTGGATTACTCTATCTATTGGTTGAATAGTGGACTGGTGGATATTATATCCTAAAAACCTGATTTTGGTTTGAAATATTTTAATCTTTGTTGTTGAGACAACTAATCCATTTGACTTAATTATCCTAGCAAACATATGCAAATGTTTCCAATGCTTATTTATCAATTTGGAATAAATAAGAACATCATCAATATAAACAATTGAGAAATGACTGTATTGATTGAATATTTCATTCATGATATTCTGAAATTCACTAGGTGCATTTTTTAAGGCCGATAGGCATTACATTTCATTCATAATAACCAAAAGGGGTGACAAATGCTCTTTTGTATTTATCATCCTCATGTATTTGGATTTGCCAAAATCCAAACTTCATGTCAAATTTTGAAAATATTACAGCTTGACTAAGTCTCTTAATTAAATCTCTTTTATTAGGAATTGGATACCTTATCCATTCTAAGACCTCATTAAGAGGTTTATAATTGATGACTAACCTAGGGGTTCCTCTTTCTAATTCTGCATTCTTTTGGACATAGAAGGCATGACATAACCATGGTGATTTACTTTTTCTAATTATTCCTTTATTAAGAAGTTATGGAATTCTGCATTCCTTTATTAAGAAGTTCTTGAATTTCTGTTTTGCAGAATTCTATAACTTCTTGACTCATTTGAATTGGTCTAGCTTTAGTAGGTATTTTCTTTTCATCAAAATCCTTATTGTAAGGAAGTTTGACAATGTGTTGTTTTCTGTGCCAAAGGGCGTTGGGAATATCAGAACAAATTTCATTTACAAGTTTCTCTTGAAAATTGTCAATGCTTTGTAACAAAGATTTATTTGTTAATTGTTCTTTAACTCTTTTGTAATTAATTTCTTCCTTTAAGAAATTAATTTGTTGTGATTTATTGGTGACTAAATTGATGGTTTTTGAAATACTATCCTTTTTTTGTAATTGTCTTAATTTTTTGAGGTATGTTTCCTTGCAGAATTCAAATGTGATTTTCTGACCTAACATTCTAGTAGTTATACGATTATGATGAACCTTAAAATGATATAAAAGGGCTATGAAAGGAAGACCTAAAATGACTGGGTCTGAGATATTCTTGATTAAAACGAATGGGGTTTTAAAACAGACATTGTTTTGACAAACATGGGCTTTCGGAATTTCATATTTTAATTGCATTGGTGACTAATTTGCAACACTAAGTATTTCTGTTGATTTATGAAAATACTTAGTAGAAATTAATCCTTCTTGAATACAATTCAAGTCTGCTCCTGAGTCAATCAAAGCAATTATGTCTAGATGAAAGTCTTCAATTATTATTTTGATTTTAGAATACCATTTCTGGATTCTTATCTTGTCTAGAAGTCCTAAGATTAAATTTTCTACTGATTTTTCTTCAGACGGAGAGTCTGAATTTTGACTTGAGGAAGAACCATTGTGTTCTTCATCATTATTATTGACAAGTATTTGTGTTTGGACTCTACTGAGATGTGTACAAATTTCTAGGTTCTCTGATTTTAGAAACCTAATTTCATCTTTGATTTTATTGACTTCTCTTTGTAGATCCTTAACTGTAATTTCCTTTTTAGACTTATTGAACCTTTCTAAAGTTGTGCTAAGGCTTATTTTTTGGGAAACTTGGGGTTGATTGGTATTGGCTTCTTCTTGGGAGACTAATTTCTTAAGCTTTTTTAAGTAAAATGATTTCAATTCTGGATCATCTACTTTACTCATTAATTCGATAAGAAGATTTTCTTGTTCTTCTTATTTATTGAGGACTAAAATCTTTTTACAACAAGTATCAATGCATCATATTTTAATGTCGGGGATGAAAGACTACTTGAGAAATTGTTGGAAGAAGACGAATTAGAACTTAAATCATCTTCGGATTGACTATGGTATATGTCCCTTAATTCTAACACTTGAATTAGCTGTAGTTTCTCTTCTTCAGAGATTTTCAGTTGGCTAATTGTTTTCTTAACTCGACATTTATTTGCATAATGACCGAATTTGTCACACTTGTAGCAATTTCCATTTTGTTCTTGGTTTTTGGATTGGAATTTTCCTGAGGGTTTCTTTTTCCACATGCTGGACTTGGGTTTTTCATAAAATTTATTCATTTCAAAATTCTTGTTTTTGAATTTGTTATATTTGGGATGTTTCTTACTGGAATACCTATTTAGGTGTCTATTTGGATACCTATTGTAGGCTTCTGATTTTTTTCTTTTTGTTGGATGGAGCAATAGGAGATAATCCGTATTGTTCATGTAATGTTGATTTGTCTTTATTCACTTGTTTTGAAGTTTTCATATCAATACACATTTTCAATCCTTCATTCTGGATAATATGAATAATATTTTCATAAGTAAGGGTATGATAGGTATCATTCCTTCATCGTTGACTAAAACATTCCTAATTTTGTGGGCGAAAAGGTTTGGTAATCCATTGATGAATTTTTCTTTCCAAAATGGTTGATTACTATCTTCTCTAAGCATGATTCTGGACATAAACATGTCTTTATACCACCTGAAGTCACTTAAGGTTGGACATCTTAGATTGCTAAGTTGGTCATGAATTCTGGATGTGACATTACTGGGTGTACCTATGAAATGTTCTATGATGGTAAAGAGTAAGGTGTTGATTGCATCTAGGACTCCTTGTCATATATGCTCATGAAAGATGGGTGTTCCATTTTCATCTTTTTTAACTGCATGTTTAATTTCATTTTGTGATTGTTCAATGAGATGTTTTTCCCACCAGGAATGAAGCATTCCTGTAAATCCAGTGAACAAAAGGTCGACAACTTGGGTTTGGCTAAGATTATGATTGGTAATATAACTATTAGCAACCACAGAGATGTGTTGTAATTTGTTTAAAAGTTCTTGTTCTAATAACCCATCTATATTCCATTCATATAGTTTATCAGTCGAAACTAAGAATTGATTTTGGATATTTCGTTCCTCAAATTGAATATCCGGAGTTATTGGTCTTGGATACCAATTTTCGATAAGAGTTGTTGGGTTGACTCGTTTATTTGTGATTCTTTTGAGTTCAAGGTTTTGAAAAGCTTGTTCTACCTTCCTAATGGAGTCTGTTTTGGTTTCATTTTCTGAATCCCATATTGTAGAAATTGTTTTTACATGAGACTCATCTAGATGTTGTAAAACATTGACTGTTTTTTCTTGTTTTAATTCTTGTAACATTTGGTCTATTTTTTTGACTTGTGGAAATTGTTTTCAAAGCGATTATGCTAGAAGAAGACTCTGGGAAGTTGACTAAGGGTTTTTCCCTACGTGTTGGTTTTGGTTGGGAAAGTTTGTTTATTTTTGTTTCAATTTTGTCTAACTGTTTTCCTATGGTGTGTAAACTTTGGTTTGTGAAATTGTTTTGTTTGATGACTGGCTTGACTGCTGCATCTTCTTTGGAAGTTTGAAAGGAGTAGCTGGTATTTGGGTGTTTGCAGTGGAAATTAAAATAGTTTCTTGTGGGGGATGACTAGAGGAAACTAAGATTGTATCTTCTTTAACCCAATTTTCTTTGGTGATGACCTCTAATTTGTTTTCAGGTTCATAATACTTTTTCAACAAAATCGAAGAAAATTACTTCAAATTTGTGCTTTTTCATTAAATTGGTCCACTTATTCAAATCTGTGCTTTTTCATGAAATTGGTCCACTTATTGTAAATGTCCAATTTTTTTTCTTTTGTATACTTATTATGGAAAATGTCTCAACGGGGAATATTTTCTATAGCTTCGATGTCAGCATTAAGTTTCTTCCATCAAATCTTGAATGGTTTATTTAAGACTAGTAATTGATGGTTGACTTGACTTGCTTCAAAGTCTGAAGTTGTTGGAGAATTTTGCTCTCCTTGATTTTGGGTATTGGGTTGATAAACGGGATGAGTGACTTGAGAGGTTGTTTCTATTGATTTTAGCTTGATATTAATCAAGTCATTGATTAATTCTTGTTGGGTGACAGTTGAACTTGTTTCTACTGCCTTTAACTTTTTGTTGATTAATGAATTAATTAAATCTTGATCCTGACCTACCATACTGGCAGATGTGGATCCAGAAAAAGCATTCCTACTGGTGTTAGGGATCTGTGTGACTGGGGAAATTCTTGCAGGTGAGCATTTGATTTCCTGGCTGGTCGGTCAAAGTTGATTTTAACTGTTCCATCAAAATATTGTTCTATGTTGACTAGGTTAAGTAGACTATTTTGAATATTGACTAGTTTGCTTTCGTTAATCAAACACCAATCTGAAGGTAGACTGATATCTGACCACCTAATGGTTCTGGGTATTTTGATGTTAGCATTTTCTTGGTTTGTTTGGATTAAGAGTGTATGGTCTCTAGGACTTTTGACTAAGGCCTGGAAATTCATGTTTGTTCCTGTAACCTTGTAATAGACTCTAAAAATTAGAGTTAATGGTTGGACTCCTTCAAGGACTTGGTATCCTAAAGTTTTTATGTTTAATGTGAGTGCTTTCAGCATGTGGGGGTCTGAAAGACATATAGTGAGATCTGAGAAACAATCAAAATGAATAGGTCCATTGTAAAGGCTTGATTTGATCATTCCAAGTATACTATCACTGAAGTCAATGAATCTTGCATCTCGGAGACATAATAAAATAGAGGTATTAAGGCTTCTTCTTGTTAAGGGTTTGACTGCTATTTGGACTAAACCTATATGAATGTAATTGTAACCATCTTTTCTGTGAGTTCTTATTTGTTCAGGTGTAAATAATTGACAAGTTTCATGTTCTTTGCTAAGAGTATATGCCTTTTCAACTGTTTTGACATGGTGTTCACTTCTAAAAAAGGCTACTGACCATTTCTTTTTATAAATATTTTTAATTGAAACCTTGGGAATATTCCAATCTCCAAAGTCAACATTGTCATCTGTTTGAAATTCTAATTTTTGTTCTTCATTTACCACATCTGGAATTGTTCCTAGACTGGATCTAGAGCTAGTGTTGGCCATTGAATTAGATCTAAATAATCTACTCATATTGCTCAAAATACAGGCTTACAAAACAGAAATCCTATTGGCTTACCTTCCTCGAGTATTTGCTAAACTCCTTCTCCGCTCATGCGATCCGCTCATGCCAATTCTATGGACTTATTGTTTGGAACACGCCTTACTGTTTGGGTTGAGAGTTAAACAAGACAGCTTAGAAGGTGAACAAACAAAATAAACTAAATTGAAAGGTGGAAAATGAACAATAAAGACGATTAAAGAGATAATAACTCAATTACCACTCACTTGGCTCTAATACCAAATAACGCGGAACTAATGATAATAAAAACGGTGAGGATGATTATACCAACGACAATGATGATTAGGGTTGAATGAACTGTTGAATGAGTTGTTAATTGAATTATGTGGAACTTGATATGGTAGATAACCAGGATTAAAGATACCATGAAACCAATTGTTATAAACAAATAGAAAGAATTGAACAAATGATTGATCGGTGTTTACCTTGAATTTGAGATACTCGATGAATTGACTGTGAGTAAGAATTTTATGCCATTCAAAATCAATTGTTAGGAAAATATTCTTCATAGTGAAAATAATGAATTTAAAGTAATGATGCAGATATATTTGAAAATAAGTTTTATTAAACTTACATAGAAACTTACAATTGATTTACTGACGATTGAGTCAGAAAATGGGAAAATAATATATATATATATATATTAGAAAAATGTACTCACGTTTTGGTGAAATAACTTTTTGGTTAGTTTTCATGAACATACGTACCCATGTATATATATATACACACACACATGCATACAATATATTGGAGAATATAATTTATCTTTAATATTTTTTTATCCCATACATTATGGGTTTTATTTAAAATCTCATTAATATAAATAAGTACAATTTTTTTTTAATTTAAAAATTAGAAATACATGATTACATTAATGTCAAGGACTTCGATCAAAAACTGAAAATCACAAAGGTTTCAATCAAAGAACATTGATAGTTAGGGACCGCATCGAAGTCTCCCAATCTAATATTAGTATTAATGACATTTTTTATTGTTTGATACAAGCAGGAATCTAGCCAATATTTCCACAAGCTACCACACACTAGAGAGAGGCATCAAATGGTATCTTATTATCAAATAACAAGTCGTTTCCTTGAGGATCGGTGCTCATTCTAATCACTCAACAAGAAAAAGAAAAGAAAAATAAGCAAGGCTAAACTATAAGTACATGACAATTTATAAAGAGAAAATCTTACATGACAACAAGTTTGTATTCCTAACTAAAAAGTATAAAAACAAAGAAATCTCAATGCATAGGTCCAGTACTAATCCTAGGAGAGCCCAAAATAATAGGCACAATGATAGGAGCATGCGATTTGAGAGATAGAGAGACATGTAAGTAGGTAAAACAGATGGGCACGTAAAGGTTGTGGCCATGAATATTAAGGTTTTGACATTCTAGTTTGAGACAAGCACTTTTTATCTATAGCAGCTAGCAGTGATTCCTATGGACTAGTCCAGTCTGTTAGGGAGAGGACTATGTGGGCAAGAACAACTACGTTATCTCGTTTTTTGAATTCGCATTAGAGACAGACGGTGCACTCTTTCGAGAAACAATTAAAAAGAAAAATGCATTGGTGGAAAATCTTAAGTCGTTTAAATATAAAAATAATTCATGTCCGTTCAACGTAAAAAAAAAAAAAAACAAAAAACAAGGGCACATGGAAACCCATTGTGAATTAGGGTTCTGTCATTTATTCTCTTCAAACAAACAAAACAAAAAATTATTTTATTCCCACGCATGCATCCAAATATGTATGTTAGTTTTTGTATGACTTAACATTTTTTAGTGCAAACACATCTCATCCGGAAACCAGCACATTTGCCTCCCATAAATCCCTCTTTTTTGCATGTAGTTGCACAATTGCTTGACCGAAAGCAAATACCTCGGTATTTATGGCTCGGAGACTCACAAATCTTGGATGACTTCTCATTCTTTGACGACTCCTCTTTTGTCTTTCCCTCAGCAACCATTGGCCCCGTTCCTGCCAAACATGCATCAATATATCAAAGTATCAAACCACATACATGATTTTATAAAATTCTGGTTTTCCTTTTTATCAACCGGAGAAGGAATATTCGAATTCAGAATTTCTTTGACACATATAAATACTGTTATATCTTCGGTTAGGTATAAAGATCAAATTAAGATAATGAAAGAGAAAGATACCAATAGCCACCAAAAGCAAGATGAGAATGAAGACAGTTGAAAACAAACGCCCGGAACGCTCCATCTTGATTTTGTGGGGGATGTGTGTGTGTTTGTGCACGCGTGTGAAATATGTACAAGTGAGATAAAGAGGGAATCGTTGATTCAAAGAATTAACCTTGAAGGTCCTTATATAGAGTTGGTATGAAAAAAATTAAGTGTATTTCCTTAAAAGGCGTTCCTTGATAAAAATAGCGAGTTTAGGGAAAACTTTCAGCTCCGAGAGACAAGAACAAAACCCTATTTTGGCTCATCATTCATCCTACATTTGAGGAGAGACAATGGCTCTTTTATTCCTCCCTTAAATTGAAATATTCCTTTTTGAGGTTACAAATGAGGAGTTCGTGAATCTTTAACCTATTTGTACATATCACCCTACTCACCCACACCACTAGACAACCCAGTTGAAATTGAAATATTACATTGTTGAAATGCCCCCTACATTTTCCCTATCATAGTTGTCTCTTTCTGTTTTTTTTGTTTTTTATTTTTGTTTTACATAATGCTAAAATATTTGGAAATTTTCAGGGCCTTGTGGTGGCTGTAGCTCCTAGGTTAGGCTTGTTTGTTGGACTCAGACCTGCTCATTGTGAGGTAAGTTTTTGTTTGATGCTTGGCCGTCCTAGCCTCTGTAGACTTAGCAAAATCTTAAGCAGTCCATTAAACATAATTAATAATGTGTTAACTCAAACATCAGACAATTACTAGACAGATTAAATTATTGTTTTGATCTAAGATTATTGTTGAACCATTTGATACGATCACTTAAACGAGTGAACTTATGATTGGCTAGCATTCCACATGAACACCAAATAAAATGACAACACTATTAGTTGATACACATCGTGTACTAAGAAACATCGGTTTTTAAACTGTACACCTCCAATTTATAGTTATCAACAACTTCAATTATTCACTCATTTCTTTTTTGGTCGAAAGGAGCATTCCTTAATTAAGTAGAAAATGTTACACCAATCCAAACGGAAAACAAAAGTAACCCAAAGTAAATTGGGGGGAATCAAATACATAAAGCCCAGCCCAATAAGCAAACTAGCACAAATTAAAACCCTAATCCCTAATTTCCAAACGCACTCTGCTGTTGCAGTTGGTATCACGAAGATCTTGTCAGTAGCCACCAAAGCAGCAATACTAAAGAAAGCAACCAAGTGGTCATTTCGACCAAGACATCGTAATAGAAAGCTTACAAACCCACAACTAAAAGTACACCACAACCAAAATTTGCCATTGCCAAACCGAGAAGTAGTTGCCAGATTCAAACCACCATGACAAATCCCTGCAACTATATACAAATATAGTAGCACATGGATAGCCGCCGTTGCAGTCGACACCAAAACAACAATACTAGAGAAAGCAACCAAGTGATCATTTCGACCAAGACATCGTAATAGAAAGCTTACAAACCCACAACTAAAAGTACACCACAACCAAAATTTGCCATTGCCAAATTCAAACCACCATGACAAATCCTTGCAAATATATACAAATATAGTAGCACATGGATAGAAGGTGAGGCTAAGAGGGTGTGTAAAATACCCTACGTCAGCCGAAACCACAAAACACTTGGCCTCGAGGGGATTCCGGCATGCTTGCTATGGAAAGGGAAGTGAGCAAGGGAGATGGATTTGGCATCCATTTTCGATTAGGCGCCCACAGATCAGAGCCCAGGATGGGGTGCGGGTGGATTATGAGGAGGTGAGGTACAAAGGAAATGTGGGGGGAGATGAAGTTCTGGGTTAGCAAAGGGACGATCGGAAAAGAGGGAGGTTGGAGAAAGAGTAATGATCGTCAAAGAAAAGGCATGAAGCCCGGAATTGAGACAAACTCATGGAAAGGAGGAGACCAGGCTAAAAAATTCGAAACAAAGTTGAAAGGAAAGCTAAAATACAAGCAAGGGGGAATGAGAGGAGAGGAGGGGAAAAAAGAGAGGGAGAGGGTTGCCACTGGCACCCAAGCCAAAGGCTAGAGCTGGCAGCTAGGGTTTGACCTCAGTTTGTGTTTCGAAGCTTCTAGTTCTAGAGAGGATTACTTCAAATTCAGTAATGCTATTCATACCATGTTTTTATACCATATTTTCATACCACCTTAGGTGACATTTGATATGAACAGCCGCATCATTTGAATTAATCAGATTTTTAAATTTAGTTCATTATTTAATAAACTAATAATTAAGAAAAACTAGTTAATTAAATGATGATTGTGGTATACGAGGAGTCTTTCTCCTTCTTTTTCTTGGGTTTTGCAAATTTTTCAAATAATGTGGCTATCCACATCAGATGCCACCTAAGATGGTATAGAAATGTGGTATAAAAACATGGTATGAATAGTATTACTCCAAATTTCTCTTCAAGTGAGGACACTAGTGAGTTTCCTTTTTTTATTTATTTATTATTATTATTATTATTATTATTATTATTATTCACTCATTTCATATTTACCCATCGTAACCAATATGTACAGAGCTATAATGAAAAGCATATTTGCAAATGCGTATTTATAAATAAAAATAAAAAATAATTATTTGTATTTATTATTATTATTATTATTATTATTATTATTATTATTATTATTATTATTCACTCATTTCATATTTACCCATCGTAACCAATATGTACAGAGCTATAATGAAAAGCATATTTGCAAATGCGTATTTATAAATAAAAATAAAAAATAATTATTTATGCGCGTGCAAAAAAGTTAGTATTGTCTAATTATAAGAAAAATGTGGTTTGAGTAGACCTGTAAACGGGTCAGGTTTACTGGGTTTGGGTAGAGTTCAACCCAACCCGTTAATTTAATGGGTCACCCGAACCCGACCCGTTAAGCTAATGGATCATCCAAATCCAACCCGTTAAGCTAACGGGTTACCCGTTTAATCCATTAGTCCTTTTTTTTAAATTAACTAATTATTGACTCTAGTAAAAGAACCATGGAAACACCAAGTTTTAAGGGCAATTGAGAATTCAACATCGCATTCCAAAACAATAAAATCGTTTGTTGGACCGAGAGCAGGTTTGGGATAGCATTTCCATATACAAATCTCCAAAAATAGTAATAGTAGCAAGAGGAAATTGCCAGAAAACACGAAAACAACGCTTTCAAATTGCTGAATTTCTACACGAAAACATCGCTTGATGAACAGATACAGACCTTAATTTGAAACCTGGTCTTATTTTGAGCACTCGATTCTTGAAATCCAGATACTGCAGCAAGAACTTAAAGTAGGATTAACAACTAATCAGATGTTAATCCCAAGCTAATCCCAAGGACAAACCTTTAATCACCTCCAAACACAGATTCTGAACTAAATGCACAATTACAGTACTAATACTAACTATGAAATTTGATGGATTAAAAGCAAGATGAAAAACAAATGCATGGTAATAATCGAGAATTAAAGAAGAATGGCAGAGAGAGAACTCAAAGTTCAAACCTTTATCCAAACCATTTTATGCTTTAGTTTCAGAAGAACCCATAAACAAAAACATAAGAAATCGGATCCAAAACAACAAAAAACCCGTATTTTAGAGAGAGAGAGAGAGGATTATCAGGAGCAATCTTTGAGGGAAGAAGATGAGGGAGATAACCGGAGATCGAAGGGAAGGAGCACACGAGTCTCTCAGAGCAACGGCGTGAGAGAGTGGTGATAGACTGAGTCACTGAGGTTTGAGGGTTTTGCTATTGAAATTACACAAAAGTCCTCAATAAACGGGTGAAACGGGTGATTAACAGGTTTTGCAGATTCACCCAAAATGATCCGTTATTTAACGGATGATTAACGAGTTGACTCGTTAACCACCCGACCCGTTTATCATTCATCCGAAAACTAATTTTAACGGGTTAGATCGGGTTAATGAGTCAGATTGAAAATGCCAGGTCTAGAGACAAGGAAAGGTCATCTTCAATTTCTGCTCTTTTATTGGGACCCATCTAAAGCTGGGTTGACGTAAGTGACCCAGTTAGTCACGGATCTGGTAGCTGCAACACTTTTGTAGTTCTTGATCAGTGAAGATAAGTTTCTATTTTTCTTTTTCTCCTACCACATTGATCTCGATGATTTATAAGAAATTCAATTGAAAGGTGCAATTCCAAATCAAATTATTGTACTCAGCAAACAACACATACGCTTAAGAATATTTTTAGCATTCTAAAAATTCATCATACAACCAACTTTTTTTTATTTTTTATTTTTACATTGGGAATGAGTGTATGATGATTGAGTGCAAATAACGACTAATGTACTTTTGTCATTTCATAACTTCAACATTTCTTGGGAGCAAAGTTTATATAAATAGGCAGTTAGCAATAGAGAAGAGTACTGGATATCTAAAACGGGTGAGAAAAACATGGGAATTTGTGTTGAAGCCAAACAGAATGGATAATACTGCCATTCCATGTGGTTGACACTTGAAACAAAACCCATATGAAATTGCAGAATGTAAAACAATCAGACCAAGGAGTAGGATTGTTTCACCTTTTATTACTGTCTTCTCCCGTCTTCTCCTCTCACACCCTTCTTGTTATCTTTTTTTTTATATAAAAAATTCAAAATAAGATGTTGACGTGATTTAATCGTAACCGTTTAAATAGGAGGAAAGAAAAAGAAAAAGAAATTAGTAGGTGATGAGATAATCCTATTCTTCATATCAAAGATTTGCTTTATTTAGAAACTAGAAAAAAGGTGGCTATTACGGCCCCACTTGGGAAAAAACTTGGGCGCAATTATGAAGGCCCATATCGACTTCCCTCCTAATTATGAAGGCCCATATCGACTTCCTTTCCAAAAATTAAGGATACATGCATGATCCATCCCACTTATTGGAACAAAGCAAAAGGTCTCAAAAGCCATTGCTAAATTTAGCAAAATCTTTTTCTTCACCCCCTCTTCCCTGCAAAAAAATTAACCCATCAAATTTTGGCCTTGAAAATGATGCCACCATGAGATTCAGACATCGGTCAGTTTCGGCTAAATGACCTACTTCCATACAATACAAGCATGTATTTGGATGTGTTCCTGCCCTAATCACGGCTGTCCATCCCTCCAAGCAAGGTAAAGAGGACTTAATTATCCATTGCTTTAGAGGTTCAACAAGTTCCTTGGAAGGACTAAACTTTCCTTTTGCAGTAAAATGATTAACACAAAACAAGGGTGCATGAGTTGCAATGTGGCTTTGGATGGACCTGTCGATTTCTATTAGTTTTCCCATTAGGAGTCCTGCTACGTTAATCTTCAGAACCGTCCCAACTAATGCACAGAGGTTAAAAGATGAAGAGGCAAAGAGGTCTTCCTACTATCAGCAAACTCCATAACAGTATAAATCTGCGGCACATCATATATAAAATAAGGGTATGAAAAAAATATATATGAGGTTTGGTTCAAAGTGAGACCCAAGTCATTGTTCGCCTTGCCAGGCATGTGCATCTTTGAGTCGACTCAGCTAACCTTTCGCTCATCCAGGTTAATAGAACCTGACCGATAAAGAAAATAGATCCAAATCTATAGAAGGAATCTATACTTGTGTACATTGGGACACACTAAGTGTTCACTACTTACAGTCAATTCACTGCTTACTGTTTAGAGTGAATAGTATGGGCAATTTTATTGCCCTTGTTCTCCAATTGCCATTGCCCTCCACTAATAGGTGGAGATATTCTAAATTAGAAGTGTTTATGGCTCTTTGAATTCCTTAATGGAGAATCATGGCCATTTGTTCTCCATTGAAGCACTTTCGAGTGCTTTTACACAAAAACTTTGAATTTCAATAAAATTTTAGCCTATTTATAATAAAAACACTTTTAATCAAAACACTTATATGTAAAGTATTTTATAGAGAAGCAGATCCCAAATGAAACTTGAATGACCAACCCATAAAAAAATAAAATTAAAAAAAAAAAACAATTCTACAAGGTATGCCAAAAAGTAATTCATAAAAAGAAAGATTAAAAAAACCGGTGGCAGGAATATCAAGAGTAACGCAACAAACATAGGCACGCTTGATGAAACTTAGCAGAATCGAACAAATTAAATAGTGGTAACTGAACGAAATGGAGACACATGCATGAATTTGATGAAATAGAAAAGAAAAGAAGATGCGTATTGCTATTTGACTTTGTTTATAGTAAAGTTAGACCCAAATAATTTGCATAATTAATGGCCCCCATTAGAGAACATTCCTTATTTGAGGGCAACAAGATTCGACCACCATACCCCTTGATTAATTATTGCTAAACAACTTTTGAATTGACTGTTATTAAATTTTTTTCGACAAAGGAACAACGCTAGTGGTTGAATTGTTAAATGTTAGGAAAGCGAGAAACCAATGGAGATCGAACCTCCATCAAAATACATAAACATTATTATTTTTTGTTACGGTAAAGTGCCATCTACGATTGAGTGTTATTAATTAAACTAAGTATACAGTTTGTGGGGGACTCTGAATGAATGAGGATCCTCTCTGGATCCTCTTTGTGAGGATCTTGGGATCCTCCAATTAAATTCGTTATCATATATCGTGCGGCCAGAAATTATTGTAAATTTTTTTATTTAAAATTAAATATAAATAGTATCTAACGAAAACTGGTCACATGATGTACGATGAACATATATGATTGGACAATTCTCGGGATCCTTATGGAGCAAAAAATAATCAAGAAGAATATGGAGACGAGACGTGGATTTTTGGGTGAAAAAGACAAAATTAGCCTCGAGGCACTCTGGAACTCCCACGCGCAAGCAGCGAACAATCAAAACTCAATCAAGGTCAAACGTGATCAAAATAGGTAGTTATTCAAAACCTATTTCATCCATCCTCATCAAATCATCCCCACAAGATAACCTCCAAAATATTTATTCAAAATAGGATTAATTACCTAAATTAATTAATTAATTTCCTAATTGATTGCAAGAAATTATTTTGACATAATATCTTGGAATTATACCCACAAACCACCAAATATGGCCGATTCCCATCTCTCCCAAAGTGGCCAACCACACCCCTATAAATACCACCTCATTTCTCCAAAAACTTAAGTGGAATCCTCTTGCAAAATTCTCTAAATATTTTTTCCTCAAAATTCTAACTTTGGTATCGGAGGTTCTTCAGCCAAAGCACCCTTCCCCCTCATTCATCGTGGGCGCATGAGGCTCTTGGCCTTGACCTAAGATATTAATTGTTTTTGCAGGTACATTTTCGTCCAAAAACAAGAATGAAGAAATTTATATTCATAATCCTCACAAAGAGGATCCTTATGCAACTCTAAATATGTCCAACTTGTGCATTGCTAATTCAATCGTACGGCCGCCAGCTGTGACTGACACATCACATATATATCCTTCGTAACAGTATTAATCATCTTGATTATCAAACCCATTAATTAGTTTCCTAATAATATATTTGTCTTGGTAATGCAATTGGAATTGGTTATTTGTCGGGCGTAAACCCAACTAACAAGATGTGCGTAGTTGACCTAAATACATTTCTAATTAAAAAGTCAACCCAAAATGTATTCTTGTTCTTCATGCAGGTGGATAGACATATATAGTTGGATTCTAAATAACATATACATGGCCGATTGATTGAATCTGATAATGTTGTTGCCCTATCATTATCGTACGTTTTATGATTATAAACCTCTTGATCATAATATATAATATTCAAGGTGGATTAGGCCTGTAACCTAAAAGTTAGACTATCACGATTGATTTGTACAAAAATTCAAGCTCTTATGTATTACAAATTCAGTTACAAGATTCAAGACTTGAAGCTTTAATTTTTGTTGGATCTGAGACCCCAAAACATTTCGATAGTCAAGCTAACGTGCTTTTAATGAAGATCAGGTTTTGCAGATTGGTAACGAGAAATAAAAATTCTAATCCACCCTCCAATCACATTACGATGATCTCCAAGTCCCTGAAGCAAAGATGTGAGAAAATGGTAATCCAACATTACCTTCACCACTCAAAAGGCTATTTACTTTTAGAAAATTTGGTTTACGTCAAACAAGAATTTCATATTTTAACATAAGTTGATGCATATTTCATTTTCTAGTTAGCTCAATAAAAATAATTTTTCTCTTCATAAAGCAATTTTCACTCCTAAAACCATCTCCAATGGTGGCTTATAACCTAAATTTTCCCTCCCCCCCCTCCCAAAATCCACTCCAACCCAAAACCTAAACCAAACCTAAAACCTAAAACTTAAAATAAAGGCAAATACCGGTCATAAATTTAGCCCACAAATTGAAGTGGGACCCACGGATGAGAGTGAAAAGTGGGCTGTGAAGCCCAAACACACTTGCTCCACGCGTAGACACGCAAGTCATTCAGCCAAGGTGGACCCCACCCACGTGGGTGTGTCCCCCGCCGTGTCAGAATATGTCTGTAGCCAACGACTACTTTTCTCCATCGCACGGCTGTGGTAATTGGACCGTTGGTTAATCCAACGGTCCACATTCAAATGTTTTTTTTAGTTTTATATTTATATATTTATTGAATCCAACGGCTTAGATCGAATATAATCAAATCTAACGGTAAAAAAAAGATCTAATGGTCTAAATTTAAATCCAATGGCTAAAATAATTTAAAAAAATTATTTAACTTAAAATTCAACCAAAAACTCTATAAATATCTATGTATTTGTTCAAACATCCACACAAAACTCACATTTCTCCTACAATTCTTCCAATTTTTCTTTCTATCATTTCTTCTCATTTCCAAAATTTTCAAGATGGCAAAAGAGCATGTTAGAGGTCGTAATTGGACCTTTGACGAATATATTGCTTTATGTTTGGCATGGATTTCTGTTGGTGAAGATGGTGCCGTCGGCACCAATCAAAATAGAAAGGTATTGTGAGGTAAAATCGTTGATAAGTTCCATGAAAACTCCAACGCCGGTCAAAGGGAAGTTGGTGGTGTTTATGATCAGTGAAAGATTATCAACAAAGCGTGCACTTTGTGGAAGGGAAGCTTGGAGAGAGCCATGGTTGACATGCCTAGTGGAAGGGGCACCTTAGAAATTGTGAGTTTCTTTGTTGATATTTTAGTTATCATGTACATAATAGTATTTTGCAACTAATTGTTTTTATGTATTTTTTGCATAGGGTGACAAAGCAATGGCAATTTACAAGACAAGAACTACACCAAAAATCAAGCTTTTAAGTTGC
Source organism: Malus domestica (assembly GCF_042453785.1). Classification (NCBI taxonomy): domain Eukaryota; kingdom Viridiplantae; phylum Streptophyta; class Magnoliopsida; order Rosales; family Rosaceae; genus Malus; species Malus domestica. The sequence goes on from NC_091672.1 coordinate 7,047,834, forward strand.
ATCATGCTTGGAACATCCTCAAGGATTGTCCGAGGTGGGGAACCAATGCGAACCAACAATGTGGAAGATTATTTCATAATGAAGCCCCATCCCCAAATGATGTCAATGAAGGTGTGAATTTTGCCGACAATGAAGGTGTTGAACAAATGAACCCAACTTCTTCTTTTGCAAGGCCCTCGGGTAGAGATAAGCAAAAGGAAGCAAAGAGAAAAGGGAAGTCCCAAGATCCGATACGTGCACAATTTGCTAGCGAAATGACAATAGTGAACGAAAACATGTGCCGTCGGCAAGAAGAATCTGCCCAAATGCTTTTGGCCATGAAGGAAGAAGGGAATAGGGAGCAAGAAAGGTACGAAACTAATTTGATAATGGAGGACCTCGACAAATACACTCCAGAGAGGAAGAAATACTTACGTGGTAAGCAAAAGGAAATTTTACGAAGGAATGCCACAAAGAGTATATTTCAAGATGATGATTCATCTCAAGACTATCACCCAAGTCCATCACCAAGTCAAGATGGTGGATATCATTATTAAGTTTATGTAGTCTATGAGTTTTCGATTGTATTAAGTTTATGTGGTTTATTAATTGTCTTTTTTTTTTTAAGTTTATGTGGTTTATTAAATGTCGTTGGTATTAAGTTTATGTGGTTTATCATGATTTTCATGTATTGATTTAGTGATTTTTCAAAATTTATCGGAATTTAAATATTTTTAGGTTAAAATGTTCATAAAATTAATTTAGGATAATCTACATAATTTTTTTTTAAAAAAAAAAGTTAATTTAAAAATATAGGCTTAATTCATTCTTTGATAATCTCGGGCTAAAATTTTAGGTCAGAAGGTATGGAGTAGAAAAGCTGTTTTCAGGCTGAAACCTAAATTTTTTTGGCTAAATATTTTTAGGTTATAAGCTACCATTGGAGATGGTCTAACTGAGGTCAAAACCATTAGACTACAAAATACTATTAATCTTAGGGGATCCCTAATCTTATTTGTTTTGTGTAAACCCAACTATATTGACCATTCAACGTCCCTAGTAAACTATTGCAACTAGATGCTTCATCACCTCCAATTACAATTATTATCCGATCATGTAATTACCCGGTAAACTTGCTACTATAAAAAAAGTAGTTCAGTACACGTCAACTAATGATAAAAATATAGCTAGATTTCTTGGAAGATGTCCAGATTAATTAAGTGGTTTCATTATGCATGCCTTAAGTTTCCTCAACTACTAACTCATACGCGCCTATGAATGTTATAGTCACATTGACTTAAGGATTTAATTATATATCTGGAAATTGATAAATGCTAATTAAGGAGATCTTCTTAAAAGTGTGATTCTTTATGGACTCTCCGTTATCTCATGTTTTCGGTACAATTATCATGCGAATATTATAAAGCATTGTGTCAAAAACATAATATGGCGGAGTCACCTCATGTTTTTTGTACAATTCTCATGCGAATATTATAAAGCATTGTGTCAAAAACATAATATGGGGGAGAGTCCATAAAAAGTCTTACGTTAAAGAAGTTTATTTAGCATTTCTCATAATTAAATGTATAAATATTGCTAAACAATGAGAGTCAATGGCATATGTGTCATGTCAAAATATTGATCATTCGGCATTTTTAATGTCATTTTCAGGTTGGAAATGTCGACTCATCCACCGAAAGGATTTGGTGGAAACCCTAGCTACTTGAATTAATTATGGCCTTAATTAAGCAGAACGGTATCACAATCACATTGTATAATTATTTAATTAGAAGTGTTTACTAATCCTTGGCTGTGATCTTATGTACCTAATCCAAAAAGTTTTGTATCTTTCCTTTTTGGTTTTATATAACTCATCATTCATCAAGTTTTCTGTTTCGAGGGGAAGGGTTGAAGCATTGCCAATAGAGATTAAAGAAGATAAATTAAGGGTAATTACAGTGGGATTCATACAGAACAAAGACAAATATATATATATATATATATATATATATATATATATATATATAAAATTAAATAAGGACGATTCAAACATTGTGTTTTATATGATAGGTGTCAAAGGAGCCGAGGGTTTTGTATATGCTTTTCCGAGCCCCTCCTCTAATATTTATCTACTGAGTAATGCTAGGGTTTTGTATATTTGTCACCAATAAAAAACGTGCTTATTTAAGTTTGTAAATTTTGTTTACAAATTTAGTCTTCTTAACATTACTCTTACCGATATGTACGTAATTTAAATCCTAAAACATATTTGATAATGATAGTGTATATATAATAAGAAGCAATATTCAAAACCTGCTTACGCTTAATTATTTTGATAAAGTCCCTCTTGAAAGTATTCCTTTTTACAAGAACAGTAAATGATACCATTGTTGGGGCAACTTGTTCACGTTTTTATGGAGAAATAATCTACACTGTTTAAGTTTTGCATCTAACAATCATTCCTGCAAAACATCAACAAGTTTGAAAACTGTTTAACTATGATGGATTGTCGTGAACCTTTAATTTTTTACCATAAAGTAATGCATGTCGTTGTCTATTTAGTTATTTTCTTGTAGTTAGATGATTTTTTAGGAATAATCCTTTTTTTCTTTTTTTGAGGTCAAGGAATAATCCTTAAGTAATCCTAACAAATATTGAATGGGTCGAATCCTTGAACCAGATAGAGAGCAGGGCAGCGCATGCATTAGATGAATAGAACAAATTTGGAAAAGAATATTTTACTGCATCTGTTATGTAAATAGGTGATCCAACAATTGCATGCATGCAGTCGTGATGTTAAAACATGTTTGTGCAACAAAAGGGGTGCCACGTACAAGGTATAACACAAAACAAGTTGAATAAGTTTCAATTCATTAAACGTCAGCGAAACTTTCATGCTAAAATATGTGGAACAATACTTGGCTACTCAAAGAGGAGTAGGAATTCCTACTCAAAATTTCTCAAAATTGTTCCATGTCAATTTATAGAACTTTTTGTTTATAATCAGAACCGTTCATATTATAAATCACCATATAAAGATCACCTCTACAAAAAATCAAATAAAACTAAGGTCGTTTAGTCACCAAATTATTTTAAAAACAAATGAACGGTATTGGTAAAAGCATTATGAACCGTCTATGTATTTGTTACAATAGATTGACCAAACGACCTTAGTTTTAATTTATTTTTTACATAAATGATCTTTACAATGTGATTCATAGTATGAACGGTTTTGGTCATAAGCACAAAGCTCCGCAATTAAAACACTAAAAATTTTGAGTAGGAATTCCTACTCATCTTTGACTAGCCAAGTATTGTTCAAATATGTGATATCATGTTTCAAAGAGTGGACTTCATTAGATATCGGTTTGACTTTTGATAACAAGATTAGTCCAGCCTTACACACACACACATATATATATATATATATATATATATATATATATATATGTGTGTGTGTGTGTGTGTGTGTGTGTGTGTGATGGTATAAAATAAAAAAGGTCCTTCAAGTTAATGAGCGAAAGAAGAGATCTAGTGAGGCCCCCATGACTTTTAGGTCAAATGGGACATGGATGGCATGAGGTGAGGGTAGAACTTCAGGGATTTTATTTCCTTGTAACAAAACTCCTAGGCAACCAATATAGTTAAATTGTTACGCCAGTTCTATATCATATTTCCAAATAGACAAATTAGAGCCCGTAAGAAACAGAAGCCAAATATCCCAATTGAATGATTAAATATTGTATGAAATTTTCCACAGCAGCTTTCTTCATTAGATATCGTTTGACTTTTGATAACAAGATTAGTCCAGCCTTTTACATATGTGTGTGTGTGTGTGTGAAGGTATAAAATAAAAAAAGTCCTTCAAGTTAATGAATGAAAGAAGAGATCTAGTGAGGCCCCCATGACTTTTAGGTCAAATGGGACATGGATGGCATGAGGTGAGGGTAGAACTTCAGGGATTTTATTTCCTTGTAACAAAACTCCTAGGCAACCAATATATTTAAATTGTTACGCCAGTTCTATATCATATTTCCAAGTAGACAAATTAGAGCCCGTAAGAAACAGAAGCTAAATATCCCAATTGAATGATTAAATATTGTATGAAATTTTCCACAGCAGCTTTCATATTATTTCTTCGTTCTTTCTATATGGATATATTGTCTTACTATAAGTAAGGATCACTTAAAAAACACAAAATAATATGAATTTCCAGCTCAACTGGTGCATGCCGAAAGGTGAGAAATGAGTTAGAATATACAAGAAATTATGAATACAATCCTTTCCAAAACTCAAACGAAATAAAGAGCATATCATCCATTACAATTTACAAATTACTCAATCATTTCTATTATTCTTCCAAGTAAAAGAAAAGTTCATTTACCATGAAAATTTGAGGGCTCGCCATATATATTTTACTCCATTCATGTTTTAGAGCAAACCTTCAAATTTTCATGGTAGAAGAGTGCTAGCAATCTTTTCAATCATTTCTTTAATTCTAATTTAATCAAAAATACCAATTTGGATTCTGAAATTACTTCCGCTTTCCATTTAGTTATTATCAAGAAAATAATTAGACAAAAAGGAAAATAGTTCCATAACGCGTGTCTACATCACAATCCATATTAAATATCCTCTTTTTTTTTTTTTTTTTTCCCTCAGAATCATATCTAATTAGCATATTGTTGTCCTCATGCTCGGAGTTGTTGGAAAACAAGAAGTAAAAATCGCGGGAAAGGTGGGTGCCGGTCTTGGTGGGTCCCCAGAGACCTACCCACGGCCAAGAATTTGAGGTCCACAAATCCCAGCCGTCAGATGCTTCCAACTTTCAACCGATTCATTGTTTGACATCTGGATTGTTACTCACGAAAAAAAAAATAGAAAGTCACTTTTTTCACTAAAAGAAAAAAGTTTTGTTTTGTTTTACAATACAACCTCTTTAAAACTTATTGTAACCCCTTTAAAACTTAGAAAAACTAATAAAAATAACTTAAAAATTTTAAGTTTTAACGATAAAGACAAAATAAAGAGTAAAGTGAATAGTACCATGATTGACTTTTTAGTGTAAAATTGTGGTTTTCGTTAAAATGAACATTATCAGGAGTTTTTCGTTAAAATCCCCTTAAAACTTTTAATTACAAAAACCTCAAAGCAGACAAGATTAAATTTTAAAAGAAAGTCATTTTTACTCATGAGATTTGAAGTTAAGATCTTTCATATATATGTGAAGGTCAATACAACTAAACTGAAAACTCTACTTATTTACTATTATTATTTAAGAGGCATGTAATTCTTTTCTTCTTTTTTTTCTATTTGTTTTCATACAATTATATATTTACACTTACAAGTGAAAAAAAATAATGTAACTTTTTTCGAAGAGCCAAGTGTCTCTTGAATTTAACTTTATTTAAAGGCTATTTGATAATCATTTAGTTTTAAATTTTTATTATTATGGAAATTGAAAACTTGTTTCGAAATTATAGTAATAAAGTAGAGAGTAAGAGAGAACTGGAGAGAGACGAGAGAAAGTGGATGAGGAATTACAGTGTATTTTCTTCTCATTGAAGTAACTATTTATAGGTTTAGGGTTTACACAAAAAGATGTCTCCATTATTTACATATTATATATTGGCTCCAAGTGGACAACGACATAATTAACACTATTTACAACACTCCCCTTGGATGTTTACCAATCAATGTTGCTATGAAAAAACTTTGCTTGGAGAACCCAGTAGGACAAAACCTTAACGAAGGAGAAAAATCGGGCACCACGTTTATGGAACATTGACACAGTGTTGGATGAGCATAATGTTGCATCACTAAAACCTTTCAAGAAAAACTCAGTGGGATAAAAAACATGAGAAAAGAGCACAACACGCTTATGTTTGGTGTAGCATACTGTCGAAGGCTCCTCCTGACGAATAACTCCATTTGATGAATAACTCTCCCATAAGATATTAAGCCTTGATTTGATTGTCCCCATAATTGAGGTTGATATAATTGGGCATTGGTCTACAGAAATTGAATTTTAGTAGAACTTGTTCTTGGGAAGTATTAGATTTTATCGGGAGTTGACAATAGCCTTTTTAGTCATGCAAAGAATAAATATATACAAAAGGAAAATATAGTATTTGAAATAAACTAGGAGGATTTTAAACTCCATGACGAATATAAGCCATATATATACAAATCGCATCATAGGGCTTTAGTACTCCTCTATATATTGCAATAATATAACTTTAGTTCAAACTAATAAGAATACTCATTGAGATAATTCATACCAAACTTATCTAGAATACAATACATTGGTATCAAGTACATTGAGCTTTAGGCCTCTTCATTTAAAATCTTTGATAAGAATTTCATGGCATTTTCTTACTTTAAAAAATTGCTTCGAGAGATAAATTTTCAAGTGGTTGGTATGTAGTCTGCACATTCTTTAAACTATCATTTCTCCCCTTAACAGATTAATCTATGTCATGAGATTTGCTACGTTCTTTAAACTGTCTTTCTCCCCTTAACAGCGAGAATAATTGTCTCATCAAAATAACAATTTGCTAGAATGTGGTAAATATGAACACTTAAAACAAATCAACTTGAATCCCAATTTTGATGGATGATCCATCTATGTGTACCCAATTACTTGTTGGTTGGAAAATTAACCTCAACCAAACCGATCATGGTGATGGGTGTGATAAAAATGCATCTACCAAGAAGAAAGAATAAAATGTATAAAGATTATGGTAGGGTTTGAGAAGTTGTGTGCTCAAAATCAATCCGAAGTGACATGATACATTTAGGAAATTTGGGAATTACTCTTGTAATAGAAATTTAATAATATAACGACCATCTTATAAATACATCTAGATCTTTAGTAATAAAATCAACAATTAAATGTTGATAAAGCTCAGAAATATGCTTTTAACTTCTCGAGAAGAAATACAGGGGTCCAAAGTCAATTTACTTAAATGGTCGGAGAACTAATTTTTCGTATTTTTCATGTGAGGGACATGCACAATGTGATAACATTCATCTAAGAACTAACAGATGAAAGTATGCAAGTAATATCAAAGAAATACAGAGGGAAAGATCGAAAGGAATAGAGAGAACTAGAGAAAGAAATGAGTAATAGTTTTTTTATTTCATAAGGATCAAGAAGTATTACAAAAGACCCCTGATGTCTTCTTATATAGTCTGCACATGTAGCTTATTAACTAAGCCACTTGTGTAACTAATTCTTAATAAACTAACTAACTCCAATAGCTGATGTGGCACTTATGATGATGTGTCAATCACTATATATCTTCAACATCCCCCCGTAATCTCAACTGGGATTTTCCAGCTTGAGATTGTAAAAATGTTTGACAAATGAAGGACTGTGAAGACCTTTGGTAAGAACATCGGCAGTTTGCTCCTCAGTTGGAATATACAACACCTCCAGATCGCCTTGCTGCACTCGTTCTCGTACAAAATGGTAGTCTGTATCAAGGTGTTTGATTCTTGAATGAAACACCGAATTGGCACTTAAGGCAATAGCGGACATGTTGTCACAGTGAATCGTTGGTGGAGCATCCAAAACTACCTCCAAATCCTTCAATATATTTCGAATCCAAGCTATGTCTGCAGCAGTATGTGCTAAGGCTTTATATTCAGCCTCAGTAGAACTCCTAGATACCGAGTTTTGTTTATTCGATTGCCAAGAAATTGGATTATTGCCTAAGTACACAACATAACCAGTGATAGACCGACGAGTATTCAAGTCGGCAGCCCAATCAGAATCAGAAAACGCAGTAAGCTTTGAAACTGTGTTTGCAGAAAACGTAAAACCAATATTCATGGTTCCTTGAAGATAACAAATGATGTGTTTAACAGCGCCAAAATGAATATCAGTTGGTGAGGACATAAACTGACATATTGTGTTTATAGCAAAAGCAATATTAGGCCTAGTAAAGGTCAGATATTGTAAAGTTCCCACAATGCTTTTGTAGGAAGTTGGATCTGTCAACAATTGTCCCTCAGAGTGTAACATTTGATGATGAGGTTTACACAGAGTGGTTACTGGTTTACATGATTCCATACCTGCTTTATGGACGAGATCTTTGACATACTTAGACTGATTAACAAAAACACTGTCATCTGCTTTATATTGAACTTGTAAACCCAAAAAATATGTAAGTTGTCCCATATCCTTCAACTTGAATACCTCAGATAATTCTTGAATCACTTTTTTGGATCTTCAAAGGGTTAGAACCAGTTAAGATGATATCATCAACATAAAGTAATAAGATGATGATATCATAATCATCCTTTTTGACAAACAAACTTGTATCAGAAGCTGATGCATGAAACTCCATAACTGTCAAATAACTTATAAACTTCGAATTCACGCGCGTGGAGCCTGTTTCAAGCCATATAATGACTTGACCAATTTGAAAACATGAGAAGGATATGATGGATCAATAAACCCTTGTGGTTGCTGCATATAAACTTCTTCTTGTAAATCTCCATGTAGAAAAGCATTCTTGATATCTAATTGTCGAAGAGTCCAATGATTCATTGCAGCTAAAGAAAGAATAATCCTTACAGTAGTATGGTGGACAACAGGACTAAATGTGTCCAAGTAGTCAATACCATGTTCTTGGGAGAACCCTTGAGCTATAAGCCTTGCTTTATACCGGGAGACACTGCCATCGGGATTTTTCTTCACTTTGTATACCCATTTGCTTCCTACAATTGTTCTATCTTCAGGTGCAGGAACCAATAGCCAAGTTCCTTGTACTCGAAGGGAATCATATTCCTCTTGCATTGCCTTTTGCCACTGTGGAATAGTAGCCGCTTTCCGAAATGTCTTAGGTTCTGAAGCATCAATGATCTCAGAAAGAAAGGAATAGCCACCCGTGAAAGGTTCTTATTCAATGATTTGGAGAGAACAAAGCTCAGGATATTGTGCTACTAAAGCAGCATAATTTTGTCTCTCAATTGTGCCACTCTTCAATCTAGTGACCATTGAGTGAGTCGATAGGGCAGTATGTAAAATGAGATTAGATGGAGATAAATCAGGAAGGATTACCTTAAGTTGTGACTCGAAGTGGACAGGCAACAAGGATTGTGTACCAGAGTGATGATGTGTAGAAGAGCGATGATGGGAAAAGCTTGGAGATTCATGTAGAGTAGTGGTATCAGTCGAATTTGTATCTTGATCACTAGGTTGAATCACCTGTGTATTGTCCGAACTAGAAACATTCAATTCACCAACCACATTTATACTTTCACCATTTGCAGGAATACTGTGATGTGAACCAGTATCACTTGCTGATATATGTATAGAACTAGCTGCTTGTAAATCATGTTGTATTTGTGTATGAGGCATGACTCTTTCACTTGGAACTTGTAACTAAATCAAAACAGGTGTCTGATAACCCCTATTTGCAACTGTAGAATCCTTAGATGACAAAACTTGTTTAAACGGATATACATCTTCATCATGTACTACATGCCTTGACATAATGAACTTTCTAGTCTTGATATCATAACAAATAACTCCTTTATATCCATGAGCAAAACCAAGAAATACATATTGAGCTGACCGTGGCTCCAATTTATTCTTATTGAATGGTCTCAATAGAGGATAAAATGCAGTACCAAAGACTTTAAGATGCTGCACTTCAGGAACACAACCAAACACAACTTGATAAGGAGATTGCATCTTCAAAGTTCTAGATGGCATCCTATTGATTAAGAATACATCATGAGAACAAGCATGATACCATAATGCAGAAGGTAATTGAGCATCTAATAGCAAACTAATAGCAGTCTCAACTAAATGTCTATGTTTTCGTTCAGCAAGACCATTTTGCTATGGTGTATAAGGACATGAAACTTGGTGTATAATTCCTTTTATCTCCAACAATTGTCTAAACACATTACTCATCTATTCACCTCCACCATCTGATTGAAGAACTTTAACAGAAGCATTAAACTGATTATCAAGAAATGTAAGAAACTTGGTAAAGATTGGAAAAACATCGGATTTATTAACCATTGAAAAAATCCATACAAATCGAGAGTAGTCATCTACAAAGCTTATGTAATACCTATAACCCTCTATTGACCTCTGCGGTGAAGGACCCCATATATCTGAGTGTATCCTTTCAAATACAACTTTTGACCTAACGGGACTTACAGAGAAATGCAACTTAGTCATTTTGTCTTGAATACAAGCAGTACATATAGATGGAGGCAAATTTATATTAGCTAATACTTCAGACTTATTCAACATTGCAGTAAGCACTTCTTCAGATGGATGACCCAACCTTTTATGCCAAACTGCAGTCTTTAGCTTCTTTCCAACAAAAGCTGCATATCTTTCAATACTTGGTACTCTGGATCTCGACAGTACTGTTATTGGTATCTTGAAGAGCTCCCCATCATCACTCTGGCCTTGGTACACAATCCTTCGAGTTGCTTTGTCATGTATCAAGAAGATCAGATCATCACAGACAAACCAGCAATTATTATCTCTACATAATTTCTTAACAGACAACAAATTCATTGTAATGTGTGGAACATGTAGCACATTTTGCAAAATGAGTGACTTTGGTTTAGTGTTAAGAATAGAAGAACCAATATTTTTAACCACCAAACATTCTCCATTACCAACAGTGATCGTGGCATCACCATTATAAGGAGTGATATGATTTAAAACTTCGACACGTGATGTCATATGATGAGTTGCACATATGTCAACTACCCATGTATCAGCAGCTGAAAAACCATGGATATTTGAGTCTTCAGTTGCAACATTTGAGCCTTGAACAGCCATCCCAACAAGAGATGTAGGTGGTACACTGCCTTGATAGGAGAAGTTATTTCTATGAAAGCATTCCAAAGCCCGATGACCTCTTTTCCCACATATCTGACATACTAAGATCCCTCCAGATGATTGATTGTTATTAGCTCTAAAGTAACAGTTTGGTGTTGTATGACCTCTTCTAGAGCAGATTTGACATTCAAGAGATATAGTATTTCTGTAATTTGTATCACCATTCCAAGTGTTTCCTTATTTGCTTCCATTACCAGAGAAAGAACTTTGAGAACCTCCATTTTGAACACCTTTCCCGTTATTCCCAAAAGTAGAATATGGCCTGTAATTATTATTCCCACCATTATAACCACCAGAGACTTTTCGATTGTTGAAATTATTCCCATTAAACCTCCTATTGTTATTACCACTATTGTAATTATTCCTCCCTTGAGACCTATGTGCATTTGAACTCTCCCCTTGTTCATAACCTGGAGTATTGCCCTGAGATCCCTGTGTATTCAAGCCATTGCCCTGAACATACATGGCAGCCATAGAACTTGATAAAGTTGTCAGTCGAGACTCAATACTGCCTTCAACCCCAATTAGTTGAGCTCGAAAATCTTTCATGGAAATCGGAGTGTCTCTTGCTAAGATTACCGTCTTGATCATTTCAAACTCTGGAGGTAAACCAGAAAAAGCAGTAATGACCAAATCATTCTCAGTGATTTTCTCCCCTGCAACAATCAGTTGATCCTTGATAACCTTCAATCGAAGCAAATACTTGTCAACTGAATCTGCACCTTTCTGTACAGTATGAAACTCAGTCTTGAGTTGATTAACCCTGACAACAGATACAAAGGCATATCGTTCCTGTAAAGATTTCCAAGCTTCTTGAGAAGTTTTACACCCAATGACATTGAGACTCCCCACTAAAGAAATTAAAGTTGTTGATGCACAAAACCGGAGGTCTTGGAACAACGTAAATCCGACCGTGAATCTGCAAGTAATGTAAATAACACAAGATGTATCGTGGTTCACCCCAAGGTTTGGGCTACGTCCACACTGATTGTATTATATTTCTCTGTTGAAGAAGGAGAGAAAGAGCTTAAAGCTTAGGGGATGTGAGGAGGCTTAGGGTTTGTGAGGGTGAGGAGGCCATTTTATAGAATAAAGGCTCATCCCCTAATTACATGTTTGCCCTTTCCTTTATTACATAATTACATTTAAGTCCCCCGAGTATTTATACGAGGTCTAAATACGAGGCCCTAAATATGGTATAAACAAAAGTAATCACACCCTTTAAGCACCGACTGAAACTGATAATCCCATTTGACAAAATTATCTTCTTTCAACTTAACAGTGATCATGCCCAAAAGACTTTCAATTTTGACAGAACTAAACGCCATATTGTTGATAGAAACTAAATCAAGAAATTAATCACTCAAACAATCTTCAAGAAGTATAACAATTCCAAGAACACACACTACTGGCTATCGGCCTTGTTCGTGTGAAAAACCCAACAAACACTCAATACAAAAGCAATGGCTATCGACCTTTATGCTTTGACAGATAACGCTTCAACAATCATTCAATCAAAAAAATGGCTATTGGCCTTCAATATCATACTCCAAACATCAAGAAATGGCTATCGGCCTTCAATATCATATTCCAAACATCAAGAAGTGGCTATCGGCCTTCAACTTTCAGTCTTTCACAAAGGATTCATCATTGCGACAATTACACAAACACTTAGAGTGCAAAAGGAAAAATAACACTTGATAAACTCGAAGTCTGACTTCCCAAACGCCAAAAGCTCAGTAATCCACTAAAGCACATCACAGCAATCAAGACAATCTTTCGGCACAGCACAGCGGAAATACACACCACGAGATCAAACCCTCGGCAAAGATACCATGATAACATTCATCTAAGAACTAACGGATGAAAGTATGCAAGTAATATCAAAGAAATACAGAGGGAAAGATCGAAAGGAATAGAGAGAACTAGAGAAAGAAATGAGTAATAGTTTTGTTATTTCATAAGGATCAAGAAGTATTACAAAAGACCCCTGATGTCTTCTTATATAGTCTGCACATGTAGCTTATCAACTAAGCCACATGTGTAACTAATTCTTAACAAACTAACTAACTCCAATAGCTGATGTGGCACTTATGATGATGTGTCAATCACTATATATCTTCAACACAATGCACAAGGTAGGAGAATAAACAATCGTGGGCATCCCAAATAATTCACGCCAAAATAAATTCAACACTCGATTCAAGCTGCAATTTCTGAAAGGAAAGATCATTCTCAACTCAGTAAAGAAACGATGTCGCCCAAAGCAAAAGGAAACCCCTATATAGCATTTAGTACTACAATGTGTCCATCATTCAAAAATCACCTACGACAGAATGAAGTGGAATTCCAATGAAGAAAAATAGAATATGCGTTGAACATGATTTTGAATGAATTCGTAAAATAATATTCTTTTAAAAATTTTATGGGGCTGAAATGGTTATTTCATAGAAATGTATATAAGTCATTTAATAAGAAACTTTTGTGTGAACATTTTTTAGGGTACTAATAAAAATCCTTCCCATAAGTGGCATTCCAATATTTAACGAGGATCATATTTCCTAAAGTTTTGTAATAAATGTTGGAAAAAAAAAAAAAAAAGGTGAAGCAAACCCAAGAGGGTTGGAGGGTTTGTTTGTACCCTCTCTTTCCCAAATATTTATTACATTTTTTTCCCAACTTGATCTTACCAAACATGCGATAAACAAGTTGTGATTGTTTTCCCCCTCCAAACCTTGAACTAAAAAGGGCTAATTGTGGTGGTTTTTTCTGTGATTCTTCGAGTTAATGTCTTGGGTGTTTTTTTTTTCATAACTCGGCCATGATGTGCAGAGCTTTGTGTTATGATTATTGCCTTGGAGTTTGTGAGGTTGGCATAATTAGGGGTGGGTTCGATACGATTACCGTACCAAAATTTTCGTACCAAATTTTCGGTATACCGAAGTTCGGTATTGCCAAATAGCTCGGTTGGCATGTATGGCAATGGTAATTGCACTTTGTTTTGGGCCAAAATCTGTTTTTGTTTTTTTTAATCAATTCAAGGGAAAAACTTCTTTTTATACCTTTATCTCATACATTGTAAGCCTAAATTCATCTATTATTCATCATTCACAATTTATACACATAATAATTCAAATGATGCATCAAGATTCATGATGAAAAGTAAGCTTACAATTCAAATAGAAGTTACGAACCAAAACAAATAGAAGTTAAAGTTTCAAACCAAATGAAAGTTGGAACTAAACTTCAAAATGTAAAATTCATTGATCAATTCTTCAAGCTTGAGATGTCGAAGCTTTTGGAGGAAGCATTAAACTTGTAGAAGATTGAATTTGTATCAAGCCTACATTACAAACAAAGAAAACATATTAGTAGCAAGAAGAATTAAAGTTGAAAACCATTTAATAACAAATATACGAAAAAAATTAAAGCACATGTTACTTGCTTCCACTTCTTCCATTTCTTTGTAAAATTGAAGCATATCATCCGTTGGTTCCATGAGATGAATGAGACTATTCGACCAAAAGTGTTCGACGGAACGGCTGACGAAATGAGAGAGAGAGTATAACACGGCTGAAAGAAATGAGGGAGTAGTCTATCGGGTTTTATTTTCAAATTATTGAATATATATATATATAAAATAAATATGTGTTATATAATTATATATTATTTTATATTTTCGGTATGATACGGTAATATCGTGATAATAGTATCCACTACCAATACTGTACCATAAAATTTCGGTACGGTACAATACCGTATCATTACTGACTTGCACAAAATCGGTATGGCACGGTTGGCACGGTAATTTGGCAAAAAAATCCACCCCTAAACATAATAGCTAGCTTGAAAATGATTCTTCTAGTGTGATTTCTTGTTTTGCTTCTAGCTTTTCTCAACTACTGTAGCTTCAAATTTCGTTGGAAAAATAGTATTTTCCTTTTGTTATATATGGTTTTTCATTACTATGATATTTCAGGATTAAATTTGAAAGATAACACAGACGTGGTAAAATCAAATAAAAACCAACTCTCTCTCTTCCCACTTTATTTTCTCATCTGCCCATGACCCCATAACACAAGAACCCAGATCTCTCTCTTTCCAGAAACCTTTTAGCAAGCAACCATGGCTGATATTGCTAATTCGGAGTCGAGGACATGGTGGTTAAGAAAATACAGTCTTAATCCCCTCAAAAGCCTCTTTAATTTGTCAATCTTCAAAAAACCCATGTCTAAATTGTCGATGCGAGATACGATGCAGAGCAGTTGCAAATGCGATGCAGGTGCCGCCTAAGGTGATTTTTAGAACTTTGATTTCAAATACATAGTGCTTATGATTCGACTACAAGGTTACCTGGATTACCTTTGTTCTACTCGCATAATGCTTTACGCATTTCATCCTTCGTATGTATGTTGTGTTGTGTGACTAAGGCTTTTGTTTATTTTAAATAGAGTTTTTGCTTGGTTACATGTTCACAAAATGGAATAATGTAGTACATTGAACAATGTACAACCTATTTTTAGGAAAAGTAAGTAGATTCATAAATTTTACTTGGTTGTTAGTTCGTAGAATGAGAAACTAATACAACGTGCAATGGTACCTCAATTTTAACTCAATTGAAGCAATGGTTTCTCAACTACAAATTCATGACCATTGGTCCCTTAACTCATCAAAAGGTGCAACTACAATTATTTTTCTCAACTCCATTAGAACTTTTGTCAAAACGAATCATGTGCCACGCATGTGAGGCTGAATCAAGGGGCAAATATGGAAAATCAAATGAGAAAAATTGTAGCAATGGTCCTTCAACTTTAATTCAATTGGAGAAATAGTCCATCTAGTTTTTCCCAATTAGAGTAATGGTCCCTCAACTTTAACTCAATTGGAGCAATGGTTCTTCCAACATGACTCATTTGACGGAATTCTAACGAAGTTGACGAAAATGACCATAGCCGCGCATTTTGATGAGCTAAGGGGCTAATGATCATGATTTTTTAGTTGAGAGACCATTGCTACAATTGGGTTAAAATTTAGGGATCATTGCTACAATTGAGATAAAATTGAAGGACCATTGCTATAATTTTCAATAATGAATACCTTGATAAATTAATAAGTTATTAATTAAGTGGTAAGTTAATAAATTAATAATTTATCAAATAAGTTAATAAATTAATAATTTATCAAATATTTAAATTCTGCTAAATTAATAGATTTTCTTGTCCCAAGACTATTTATTTTTTGGGGTTTAACGGTACTAAGAGTATCTTTAAAGGAGATGTCAAAATGTCCATATCAAATATATTAGTAAAAAAAAAACACACACACTAACATTCTCCAATCGAAGTATCAATTCCTATGTGGCGATGACATAAATTGGTAGCAAAGGGGATTGCTATCAAATTAGACAGCACCTTCAAATGTTTTTTTTTAATTTATTATTAAATGTCTTTTATCAATTTTTATATTAGTTTAATCATTTATTATAATTAATATTGAGTTGACCGGTGCAATTATCCTACCTCTTTCTTGTTTCGCAATTAAGGAAGGTGAATGGGGTGTCAATTTAATAATAAATTAAATGTTCTTTATTAAATTTTTATTTAATTATTTATTTTATAATGTAATAAAATAATACTTTAATTTGACATATCGGTAGAAGAACAGAACTTTAAAAGATGTAAAAATACTACATAGGCGTTCAAATTTAAATTTAAAACCTTTTTTTTTTCTTCTGACAATGAAGTTACTGAGTTTTTAATGAAATGTTTAAGGGTTTAGATGGGTACCTTCTCCAAAGAAATATAAAGTAATGTTTCACTTAGGAGTTTAAAGGATTTTAAAAGAGTCTACATATCATGGGGTACTCAATTAAGGTTTTAATGAACCCATAGAAGTTTATGGGTATTCAATTAAGTTTTTTAAGACTTTTATAAAACTACGAAATTTGGGTGTATACATTCAAGTTTTTCAAGTAGGCTATAAAATTCCACCTGTGTTCAATTAGGATTTGATTTTAAAGTATGTTAAAAAATGAAGCTTGCGGCGGTTACTAGATTAGTTATCTTCTAACATTAGTCGAAAATGAATAGAAGGGCCCATTTAGTAATAACCTTTTCAAAAATACTTTTTCTCATAATACTTATACAAGAAGCACTTTTGTTAGTATGATTGACACATCCTGACCTGGAAAGTCCACTAGTACTTCGAATCGAGTTGTGCTGGTCAACACCTGGAAGGTGACGAAGCCATAAAGTGTGATGATGTGGAAAAATGTGAATAAATTTAAACCTAAGAGTGCCTAAATACCAGAATGCACCGGTGAGCGGGAATAAACCCACTTCACACGTGACGTTAGAGCATAAGCAAGTACAGAAGAGTGAATTAAGAATCGTACCCTCGAAATAATCTCCAATACTAAGAATCACCACAAATCTTTGACGATAAGAAAGCTCAGCTAATAAGACCTGGAGGGTGAAGACAAAACAAAGGTGAGTGGCCTTGTAAATAAAATTTTAATAGAACCCATATAAAACATTATAACCCCTTGCTACAACACCTGTATAATTTCTAAAAAATATCATAAATATACCACAATACAGCATCTCATCAGCAATATCAAATAATCATGTGATTAATAACTCATACTAGTATGTAAGTCGGAGTCACCTATGGTGAGGTACCTTTTGGTACGTGGGACGGGACGGAACGGAGTGGGACAAGGCATTCCGTCCCACGTTTGGTGTGCCTAAAACAGGTGGAACGCGATGTTCCACAGGACGAGTTTTGGGTGAATTTTCGTTCCACCTCACCCCCTGGAACGACTCGTTCCACATCCGTGGAACACAAAATTATAACCTCTCCGTCTCCTTCTTCTTCCTCCTTGTTTCCATCCGATGACATCTTTTCTCCTTTTCCGTTCCATCCCGTCCTGTCTCGTCCCATTCCGTTCTGTCTCATCCCGTCTGCATACCAAACGATACTTGTACGACTTACCCATATCTCATCACATATTCATCATTTATGCTAGCTTATCGCATATTCATCACATATGCTAGCTCATCACATATTCATCAAATATGCTAGCTCATCACATATTCATCAAATATGCTAGCTCATCACATATTCATCACATATGCTAGCTCATCACATATTCATCACATATGCTAACTTATCATATGCTAGCTTATCACATATTCATCACATATGCTAGCTTATAAGTCAGAGTCACCTCTAATGATATATACGACTTATCCATATCTCCTCATATATCTCATTAATCATTGCTAGCATATAAGTCGGAGTCACCTATGGTGACCTGTATGACATATTCGTATCTTATCACATATGCAAATGATATGTCAGCCGGATCCACCTTTTGTGGCTTGTACGGCTAAGTCTATAGCTCATATCTCAATCTAGCCGGAGTCACCTCTAGTGACCTATACGGCACTACGCTTGCACACGAATCAGAACCACTGTAGTGATCTGTACGACAGGACTGGGTGTAAATGAATACGCTCAAGTGTTACGATCACGTGAAGAGTCACCTACAAGTTGAAACCACCTATAGTGGTCTGTACGACAGGCATGTGCACCTACCTTGAATTCAAGGTGAGTGTATGGTGCGGGAGGTGAGCATTACGTAAAGGACTATGCCCTGACCATGGGTGGGAGCACTAACACCGGGGTGCAGGTTTATGAGCTTTAAATGCATCTAATACCACATGTACGACACATAAGCAACATGTACGACAATGCCGGAGTTGCCTACTATCGCAACATGTACAACCGTGTCGGAGTTACTTAAAACATAAATGTAGTCATACCATAACCCCATCAGTTCAACTAATATTGTATACTTACCTAAACTTACCTGTGTGTTCTGCGTTTTTTCTTGCACTCCAGAGTGTTCACAATAATTATGTGCAAGGAATATACATATGGATATATCAGGATGTAAATCTGAATTTCAACCATATCATAATATTACTAGATATATAAACACATAAACCAATGGCTTAAAATGCAATAACTGTAACGCCCCACACTCGAACCATTTACTTTTGGGAATAATTATCGGTGATAAGCTCAAGTAGACACTAGTTTAATTAACTAACATTACTTACATTTCCTTACTTCAATTCCTTGATTCTTCACACATTGATTTATGAACAACAATTAACTACCAAATCATAAGGTTAATTCTCACATTTTCCACCAATGTCCCTCACATTGTTCAATTCCCCAAACAAGCTATTGTCCCAATTATTTAGTCTCATTTATTATATGGCTACATCTAACGTCTTGTTAGACTGCCTATGTACCCTAAACAGGGATCAAGCCATTCGTAGTTCGCATTAGTACTTCAAAGGATTGACAGTAATTATATGAAATATTCAATTTATAAACGTTTGAGGAGATGTCAATCTTATACACACACACACACACACACACACGATAGAAGAGAAAAGACCTACTCACATTAGGTCTGCGCTAGAACTCCCTTGCACGAATGTCGAGACATCACGCACTGTTGTTGCATGTGACCAAGTATCAAATCACGTCTCAGAGTTCTTACCGATATAATACCTAATTTACATAAAACATATCCTCAAGGACCTTCAAGAATAATTTGAGACCCATTGACCAAGAGTCAATTGTCGATCAAAGATCGACAGTTGGGTCTACAACCTTGTAACCTCGCTTCGAAAGCTCCGCATATCAGATTTCCAATCCGAAACATCCAAAGATCCACATTATGCTTCTAAAATAACATACTAAAATTTCATTATGATCCAACGGTCGGATTTCCGTCAATTGCCCAAAACTAAGTGATGGTTAACATTTATTTTATAAACTTACAAATCCAATTCGGGAAGATCCGTACGTCGGATTCCTGATCCTTAAGTTCCTAAGATCCTCAAATATTATGCACTATAACTTATTAAAGTTTACTGACGATCCAACGGTCGGATCGTCGATTCATATTTTCACCAAGTAACGTATTGTATAGAATTTAGGTCTAAATGATCAACCTACGTTACATAATCACCAAAACTGAACTTAAGGCATCTAATTTAGCCTAAGAATAATATTGACGGCCCCCCTGGCCACGCGCCGCCGTGGGTGGTGGTCGGCCGCCTCGACTTGCCGGAAAATCCAACTATTTCCAAAAATTACCAAAATTTACAGAAATGAAGATCTCAATTAGTAGAGTAAACTTTATACCTGTGACCAAGACCAATTTGATCAAAAAGAGCTCCAATTTTGTCAAACCCGTCAGAACCCTAGAATTGGGTGTGATTCGATTCGACCTCCAAACTTGTTCTGACGCCTCCACCACTGCCTGGGCTTTGTTTCTGGGTTCTAGGGAAGTCTAATGGTGGTGAGATTAGCAGAAATGGTTGCAGAAAATGGCGAATTGCCGTCGGGTGCCCTTTAAACCCACGGCTTCAATTCTTCCAAAACCAAGCCCAAACAACCTTGTTTTTTGAATGATAAAGGAAGGAAGACTAATGGTGAAAGATTTCCAAGTGATAACTCGACTCAATTAGCTGGAAATTCGTCGGAATTTCGTCGGATTTCTCTGCCCAGAAATCGGGCCGGCGCACAGGTCTAAGAGATATCCGGGTCGATCGTCTCCTTTTCCTTCTCCCTCTTTTCCCTTCTTTCCTTCTTCTAGTTGGTCACTCACCTTCCTCTCTCCTCTCCTCATTCGGCCTCTCCCTCATTTTTCCCAGATTGGGCAGCTTTGCCCAATCCCTTTCTATCCTCTGTTTTTCCTTCCTCCCGACGCTTTCATCTTTCTTTTTCCTATAATTCTAACAACAACTAATAAAATAATAATACTTATAAATATATACATATAAAAATATATATAAATAGTAACCAAAATAAAAGTACTTCTCGGTTTAGAGTTCCATAGAACTTTAACCGTAACTCCAAATCCTCTTCTGCTTGCGCCTACGAGCCCATGTTGTTGAATACTTCAAGGATACGCTAAAGCAAAATTTCATACGCCTCACTATACGTTGATCAATGAAAATCAAAACCCTCACCTCTAAGGGCACTTTCGTAAAATCATACATTTAAAGTTCATAAAATCGTAAAATTAGGAACGGGCTATCACAATGATTAGAAGTAATTTTAAAATGACTAAAAACGTTTGGGATTGTGGTGCTTTAAAAAACAAAGGCTTATTAAACAATTTGGATCAAATGTGTTTGATAAAACAATCTACCATGCTTCTAAAAAAAGTTTTTTTTTAAAAGCATAGTGATCAGTGCCCATTTAATAAAATTTTCAATTGGCAAGTATACCTCCACATATTTTACAATCATTGCTGCTACATTATTCTGTTGAACAATTATTGTATTATATTAAATACCATATCATTTTTAGTCATTTAACATCTTCACATCAATTCATATAAAAAAAAACTATAACAAATACTCAAACACTAAATTTTTTTTTTGTTAAAAGCACTTTTACAAAAAAAAAAAAGGAAGAAAAAAAGAAAAAAGAAAAGCTTACAAAACACTGAACAACTTTATTTTTCAGCTGTTTATTCTCACAGTATAGCATAAGTAGTTTTTTTTAAAGCACAACAATACCAAACTAGCTCTTAGTAAAAATGCAAGTGAATCCGAAAAAAAAATAAAAATAACACTTGAAGTACTTCCTGTGAGAATCACATAACTGGTGCTTCTTCCAAAGTGCACTTCAAATGCTTTTCAAACCCAAAAACACTTTCATCAAAAGTGATTTCAATTATTTTAAAAGCACTTCCAAACGATCTAATGATTTCAGTCTTTTTAAAATCACTTTCAAACGATCTAGCCCCTGGAAGGTGTGTTTCTCCTTAAAACACTAAAAATATTTTTATAATCAATATAAACACTTTTAAGCTAGCCTATCTACTAAACGTTCCCATGGTTTTGATTATTTGAAAAATGATTTTAACATTCGAAAAGCATTGCCAAACAAGTCATAATAACTTGCATGTCTAATAAAAATGATTCTTTGCACCGTTCCGTTTCTTTTTTGTTTCTTTCTTCTTTTCTGATTACTGACAAAAGTTCCAGTAAGTCATCGATTTCAGTTACGTTGAAAAAAAAAAAAAAAAAAAGATGATACCGACAAAAGGTTATATAACTTCGGTATTTAACATTTTTTTTAAAAAAAAAATCAAAGGAAAAAAAGGAGAAATTATTATGTATATACTCTAGTGGTTAGGGCTTGAGTGATACAATATATATATTTGAAAATAAAAAATGAAATATTAAACTATTGAGAAACTGAATTGTTTTATTGCTAGTTTTTCCTAAATAAAATAAAGGAAAAATTAGGTTTACATTCTTATTTTTGTTACTCTATTGATTAAAATCCTATTCATTTTCAATTTTTTATCAAGGTCCTTAGGTATTAATAATATCATTAATTATTTGAATAATAATTTTTTTTATTTTTAAATAAATTCCTTTAATGTTAAAAATGTTACAATTAGTATATTTATATTTATAGCTAAATTTTTTATCATATATTTTTATTTTAGTTTGTACCTATTTTTAATTTGCAAATATTTTTTAATTTGTACCAATTTTCTTTTCATTTTTAATTTGTACCCATTTATTATTTTCTTTTTGTGCCCATATTTTTTAAAGTTTTATTTGTGTTTGTACCCATGTATATACCGTCACGTGACATTGTATATTTAATCAATGATAGAAAAATTACATATGGTATATTTATGTTTTATGCCTAAACTTTGTATTATATATTTATATTTTTAGTTTGTACCCACTTTTAATTTGCAACATTTTTTTTTAATTTGTAGTATTTTCTTTTTAGTTTTATTTTATACCCATGTATTAATTTCTTTTAGCGCCTATATTTTTAAAAATTCATTTGAATTCATAATTTTTAATCTTTTATATGTACCCTACTTTATTTCTAATGTATCCATTCTTCTTTATTAATGTACCACTTTTTTATATGTGAAATGTACCAATTTTTTTGTAACATGTACCACTTTTTTTTAACACTATGGATACATTCTTTTGCCATTTATTATTTTTACATAGTTTTTATCCATTTATTCAATCAAAATGTTTGAATTTTTTTTATTATAACCGTTTCTAATAGTATTATAATGAGGGATTTTAAATTTATAGGATTATAAATCTCATAAAATATTAAACAATTAATGTCAAAACTATAAAAATATAAATATTAATAGTAATATAATGAGGTGTACAAAGTCAAGGGACTTTGATCAAACTTTGTATACTATTAAGGTTTTAATCAAAGAAAGTTAAGGATTAGGGACCGCATCCAAAATATCCCTAAAATAAATAACAAAGACGATATATATTGTCACATCCCGACCCGGGGTCTACCACATCCCGGGCTCAACTCCGCCGTAGCACAACATCGTCCGCTTTAGGCCCCGACCACGCCCTCACGGTTTTGTTTCTGGGAACTCACACGAGAACTTCCCAGTGGGTCACCCATCCTGGGATTGCTTTCGCTGCGATCTGGCTTTACTTCGGAGTTCTTATGGAATCCAAAGCCAGTGAGCTCTCAAAAGGCCTCGTGCTAGGTAGAGATGAGAATATACATATAAGGCTTGCATGATCCACAAAAAAAAGAATGGTATACTCATTAACCAATTATTAATGTGACACTATGAATTCCCAAAAAAAAGAACATTGTTTGGTGAATCATTTTGAGGACTTGGTATAAGTGTGGGCTAGTAGGAATTAAATTTACAAATTTTCCAATAAAGGAAAGTAGCATCTATATCCGTATTCTCCCACTCTTTGAAATATGAGGTGGTCATCGTCTTGATAACATGTCAAGCATGTATAATGACATTTCCTTTTAGTCCAAGTACAATAACTAATCATTTGCCCGAATAAGTTTAACTTTATCGTAAGCATAAAATTGTTCAACAAAATTAACATAATCGTATGTAATTAATTATATTTTCGAATTTAACCATGACCAATCCACTTCTATGTGTTTGCAACAAAAGGTGAATAGTAAAAGTTGAAAACATGCATGGCATGGTCAAGGTAGTTTGGTCATTTCACATGAGGCTAAACAGAATAAGCTATATAGAGTGGTTTGGACCGCTTGGACAAGGAAGCCATAAGCTGTTTCCCAATTTAAAATAAACAAAAGTGGTTCTCCCCCATCTCTTCTCTGGTTTTGAGAGAGAGAGAGAGAGAGAGAGAGAGAGAGAGAGAGAGAGAGTATTTGAAGAACCGCTTCATCTGAATATTTGGTTGCAGCAGAAAATAAAGTCGTCTACTTCTTAGAGCGAGAGAGAGAGGGCTGAGAGAAGGGAAAAAAAAAATAGCCTCGTCTCTTTTGTTTCTTTACATTGAATTCCATTATTTTGTTCTCACTCCTTAATTATCAACACAGCTTGCAAGCTCTCTTCAACTCACAACCGACTTCTCTCTCTCTCTCTCTCTCTCTCTCGACATGTGGATGATGTTCTTGGTAGGAGGAAACAGAAGGCTGTTTTACCATTAATGGGGTTTCTAAGAGGTTTTAATTTTGGAGGAGGAGGAGAAGAAAATAAAGGAGATCAGCAACTCTTAGAAACAAAGCTCTTAGCTTCTTGTGCAAGACCTACTTCTACATCTTCTTCTTTTCCCATGGCCTCCAGTATTCAAGAAAATAGCAATCAACTTGAACACCAACAACAACAACATCATCATCAAATACAAGATCAGCATCATCAGCATCAGCAGCAGCAGATTCAATATGGGATGATGCAATCATCATCCTCCAATATTCCTGCTGGGAACTTCATGTAATTATATATTTATCATCATCATCATCACCACCACCACCACCATCATCTAAGTGAAAAAGCCTAGCTAGCTAGCTAGAGATTAATTAAATCGTTGATTTTGTCATCTTATAATATTATTTTAATTCTATTTTATTTTTCCAAAATATAATATTTACTTAACTTAATTGGTGTGTTGTGATGATATTCTTGTGTTAGCGTTTTGTCTAAGATGTGTTTTAGCAGGTGATTATTCCTAATACCTTTGATTTTTCATCTTTGTATATATGATCACCAGATCAAACAAAGATGGTGGAGCTGCTTATGATGTGGGGGAATTGGATCAAGCTCTTTTTCTCTACCTTGATGGACAGTCACAGGACCATCACAACCCTTCAGTTAATCATGTTCATCATCAAGACCAACGACGTAAGCACCTCTGTCGTTTCATTTCCCCTTCTCTCCCTCTCCCTCCCTCCCTCTCTCTCTCTCTCTCTCTCTCTCTCTCTCTCTCACTCTAGCTACATGATTCTCTGTTACCCTTGAGAGAGAAAGATATGGAGGTAGAGAGACAAAGAGAGAATCATCACAAGGGAATATATTTTTCCCTCTCAGTCGTCTTCAGTCCTTTCTGGGTCGGAAATGGAGAAGAGATTTTGCTTGGGTCACAGGGAAAGCGTGTTCAACAAAACTACTTCCCCCCCCCCCTCTCTCTCTCTCTCTCTCTCTCTCTCCAGTACTTTCTTTGACCGGATCCACAGAGAAAATACACACAAAGGAAAAATGGAAATTCACAAATTTCCATGAAAAACCACCTGTCTCTCCTTTTTTATTTTGTTTGTTTCTTCTTCTTTGGAGCTTGGTTGGAACCTGACACACATGCAGCAAACCCTCTGATCATGACTTCCTTGCTAGAATATATCCCCACATGTCCTGAGAAAAATGTATCATGACCAATTCAAATTCCAAGTTCATCTGGAATTCCTCCTTTAATAATATTCTAGAGCTCCCTCGGTTAATTCTTCCTCTCTCTATTTTGTTCACATGAATATTGACCAATTTCTACTTACAAATATATATAGGATTTTTATAGTTTTGAGAATTAATTAATTTTTGTGTGCAGATCCCCATCAAAATAACTCGTCATCTGGAATGAGGCCTCCAACTTTGAATATTTTCCCATCTCAGCCGATGCATGTCGAGCCATCATCAACCCAAGTATCTTACTCTAACCGTTATTGAATTGTAGATATTATATATACTACTAAGTATTTTAGTGCGTTTCTGGTTGGTTATAAAGCTATTTTATTTTATTTTATATAAAGCTAGTTATTATTAGCACATTGAAGTATTGAATTATAGGTGTAAAATGGTTTCGTTTGGGTTTGGTAATATAGGCAGCTGCAACGGGATTAGTTTCTTCTTCAAGTAGTGGTTCAAAGAGACCATCATTGCCGTCCATGGAGTTGGCCAACCCACGCAATGATTGTACTGCCCCTCCTCCTCCTTCTGGACCTCCTCAACAACCTGCCAAAGCTATCAAGGTAAGGATCATGGACAATTTAATCAATTATTTACCATCTATATATGAAATTATTAACTAGAAATAGTTTCTTTAAATTAAGTGAAATTATAATGACTTTGCTTATTTTGTTGTACGTGTGTTACTTTGAATGTTTTGGCAGCGTGAGGGTAACCGCAAGGGACCAACTACATCAAGTTCAGAGCAAGAAGGACCCAAAACGCCGGACCCTAAGGTGACTTGGGTTCACTTTTTACAATAAAAATATTTTCACTTCCTATTTCTTCTCTACAACAATAATTTCCAACGTTTGGTGTGATTATTCCTTTCCAGACTCTGAGAAGGCTTGCTCAGAATAGAGAAGCAGCCAGAAAAAGCAGGCTTAGGAAAAAGGTACTGATCAACCCGTAGCAATTTTGCAAGTCATTTACCTTTTCCTGTTTTTTTTTCTTTCTATTTTTTTTTTTTTTACTTTTCCATTACCAAAATTAACAGTTAACCTAGGTTTTTTTTTAAAGTTTAATGATCTTAATCTAATTCTTAAACCTTTTTCTTTTTTCCAGGCATATGTTCAGCAGTTAGAGACAAGTAGGATTAAGCTAACTCAACTAGAACAAGAGCTGCAAAGAGCTAGATCTCAAGTGAGTTTACTCTACTAACTAGCAATTTTTTAGTGGATTTGTTTCCTAAACATTTCTTTAAGACTTGGGTTTTGATTTTATAGGGTATGTTCCTTGGAGGAGGACTTGTAGGAGGAGAGCAACAAAACCTTCCTGTTGGTATCAACAACATTAGCTCGGGTAATAAAATAATATTTGTTCCATTTTCACTTTTTCTCTCTCAAGTTCTGCATCTCTAGCTCAGTATAAAACCCTAATTAAAACCCATCTCCATCTTTCTCTCCTTATTATTTCATTACCAGACGCTGCTGTTTTCGACATGGAGTATGCAAGGTGGCTGGAGGAGCACCATCGTCTCATGTGCGAGCTCCGAGCCGCAGTGCAAGAGCATTTGCCGGAGAATGAGCTGCGGCTTTTTGTGGACAACTGCTTGGCACATTATGATGAAGTGTTGAACCTCAAAGGCATGGTTGCCAAGACCGATGTGTTTCATATTGTTTCTGGTATGTGGAAGAGTCCGGCTGAACGTTGCTTTATGTGGATGGGTGGATTTCGGCCCTCTGACGTTATCAAGGTTTGATATTCGTAGCTCATTAACCCCAGAAACTTAACCAATACATATCTTTCTCATTAATTAGTTGTTATTCCATACGAACTATATATATTATTTTCTTTTCGTAAAATTTTCAAATTCATGAAAGAAGTACAACAGTAAATGTGTGACAAGAAAATGACAAAAGGACACAACCCGATTTTATCTACTTGACTTAGGTTACACAACTAGTATGAGGAAAAAATTATTGTTTCTACCATATTGGAAACCCAGATTGAAAACCTTCCTCTTAGGTTAGATCATGCATGCAGCAATACCATAGGTATCGTTTGGTATGCAGACGGGATGGAACGGAATGGAATGGGACTGGACGGGACGGGACAAGACGGAACGGAACGGAGAGGGAGCAAAGATGCCCTCGGATGAAAATAAGGAGGAAGAATGAGACAGAGAGGTTATAATTTTGTGTTCCACAAATGTGGAAAGAGTCGTTCCAGGGGGTGAGGCAGAACGAAAATTCATCCAAAATTCGTCCCGTGGAATAGCGCGTTCCACCCGTTTTAGGCGCACCAAACATGAGACGGAATGCCTCGTCCGACTCCGTTCCATCCCGTCCCACGTACCAAACGGTACCATATTGAAAACCCCTAGATTTTTAAGCCCTTAATTAGGGTTAGCTTAAGTGGTAAGGGAGTCTAGGGTAATAGGTAATTAACGATCACGATAGGTCGGTCTATATTCAATTACCTGGAATGTAAAAAGGAAACTTAAGTAATTCTATGCTTAATTAGCTATACAGCAAATTAACTCTAATTACACAAAAATGAAACAAGGTTAATTACGAGAATTTGTTTAGTTATGAATGTTCACGTGTTAGCAGATCTAGGATTCGAAACCCTCCGCTATAACAAAACAAAAAGATTATACATGTTCATATGTTAGTAAGAATTCCTCACCTATTTGTTTGGAGAGGGTTGGAAAAAGATAATATTGAGGAAACATGTGAACGAGATATGATACTGTAGTACGAGGAGCATATATCATGATCAAAATTTGAAGTAAGATATATGCATGGGTACATGTACATCAAAGTAGTTGTCGGTTGCAGTGTCAAAGAATATGGATCCATCTCAATTCTCATTGCATGAATATTGTGAATGACGAAAGGTAACGTGAAGGTGTTTCTACTAAAAGGTAGAGTTAGGTGTCATTCCCCAAAAGTCATGTCTGTTACTGCAATTTTTGGTCTCTGAAAAATTGATCCTGGAAAGAGAGTTATACGGGTGTCTTCTTCCTCTTTTTAATTCTTTCTCTCTTTGATGGATATACACAAAACTTTTGTTTCTATCTTCATCTTTCTCTTTGGTTTCTAGCAAATAATTAAGCAAAAAAAAAAAAAAGAAAAACACAGCCAAGAAAGTTCGGTATTTGCCTACTTGCATGCATAATATAAATTTACTATAATGTCAATAAATCAAATTATCTGTGAAAGTTAATTGACGTTGATTATAATTAGGATCCGTCAAGGATCTTCGGTGTAATTTCTTTTCAGTGTTCAAAACACAACTGACGTTGATTATTGATTTTTGTTGTTGTTCTTGATGAGTATTAGATTATTCTGAATCAAATCGAGCCATTAACGGAGCAGCAACTATTGGGTATTTGTGGGTTACAACAATCCACACAGGAGACTGAAGAAGCTCTATCTCAAGGTCTTGAAGCTCTCAATCAATCTCTCTCAGAGACCATAACCTCTGATTCATTGAGCTGCCCTCCCAACATGGCCAACTACATGGGACATATGGCTATAGCCATGAACAAGCTCTCCACTCTCGAGGGCTTCGTTATACAGGTACATATATGAATGACTACCCACCTATATACAATTTCTTTTATCTTCAAAATTTGGTATCAAGTATTAATTTACAGTTTCTAATATATTATCGATATATAGTTTGACAAATATCGAAAAAAAAATATATTAGAGATCAGTACTCGTACTAGCCAATCACTGCCCTAATTGTTTTACATCTAATTAAAATTAAAGTTTTAAAAGGTGTTAGACGCTAGTTGGGAGGTGGACAAGGATCTAGTGCCTAGGCATCTTGGCATGGGTCTAGGCGGGGGCCTAGATGGTTTTTTTTTTTCAATTCTAATTAAATTTATTATATAACATAAAAATAAATGTCTACTTATACTTTTAAAAAATTTAAAATTGTATTGGGATACATAATTTGCAAAATAAATTATATATAAGTTATAAAGTATTAGAGCATATTTTCAACATGAGGAACACGCATTTAATGTGTGTTCATCGAAGTATCTAACAATTCTCTTACAATTTACTGAACAAATAAAATACAAAATAATTATCTATTTTCTGTCTAAGTGAGAGTCACGATTTAGGCGCCTAAGCCGTTCTAAGGATTAATCGTGATGGTGGTTAGCCGCCTAACGCCTAAACGGAGCCTAGATAGTGGTAGGTGGAAACTTTTAGAACACTAATTGAAACTATATTATAGATTATTTTCTTAATTGCATGTTGATGAGGCATGAAGTTGTATCCGTTCGATCTTGACTGTGGTCCCCAACAAATGATCTTATGAATGGGGGACCTTCAATGATTTTGGTTGGAAACCTACCCCAACACCACGAACGACTCCATATCTCACTCTCATGAGGTGGCTGGTGGATACATGGAATCTATTTATCTGCATGCTTCTTTCTCATGTATTATTTCTTGAAAGGGACATACGTGTCCTTAGGTTTCCAATAAAACTAGCCCATACCATTAAGTTCAAAAGTTAGAACGTACGACATAATATTTAATGCAACATATATCTGCAAAAGAACACATATCAGTAAAAATGATTAGATCACTAATCACTTCTCTAACATATAAGTGAACACCTCTTATCCAGTAATCTTCGTCCAACAACTATTACCTAGTTATAACCCAACCAGCCCAGCCCATTATCCAATTATCTTCTTCCCGAATCATCTCCAGTCCTCCTTGTCGTACGTGCCTTCGTTTTTCTTCCTCCTCATTATTTCTTCCTTATTTTCTTCTACTGATTCTTCTCCTACGATTTCTTCTTCTTCTAGTCCAGGCGTTATCATTAGCTTTTTGCCCTTGGATTGCGCTTCTTCTTTCTTCCTTATTTCCTCAATTTCTCTGTAATGTTTTAATCTTGTTATTTAATTGCTCCAGTACGAAGTATGAATTTCTGATTTTGATTGATTTATTAGAGATTTAAGGATTGAAAGGATTGAGAAAATTAGCAATTTGAGTTTCAGTCTTGAATTTTATTTATTGGTTGTTGTGATTCACAAGTTTTTGCCAAAATTTTGACATATTCCTTTCACACTAATCACATTTTGCTTCAAAGTTCAGCCCACCCCAATTTTAAATCCTGGATCTGTCTCGGATCTAGAAAGGTACATAACCAATGATGTGCTATATTTTGTGTGTTAATAGCGTTGGGTAAAATATTTTGTTTTCATATACTATTTTTTTTCTTTTCAAAATATGAACTATATAATATTTTTTGGATAATTTTGAATTTTGGATCTAACCTAGTTATTTTCATCGCCCTACCACCCAATCACCTCATGGACTAACCGCAATAGCTTGCTTTCATACTATGTGCGTACAATTTCTGGAAAAATTGTAGGCCGATTGTCTGACGAACATAACATTAAGTTGCCCAACAAATTTTAGCATTTTTATGTGTAACTTTGGGTAAAGAAATAGTTTTTTTTTTTCGTTGGAGCATAGACAACTAGCGTGCAGTGTACTCGTACATATATACTCCATCAACAAAAGAAAAAAAAAAACACGTCCTGTCAACTTGCAAAGCATAATCTAAGAAAGGGACAGACCAAGGACCAAGGTCGACCAACCCTCTTATTCCAACTAAACTATAGAAGTATAAAATGAAAGGGCTAGCAAGTGAGAGACCAAGATCAAGGACCGAACTAGATTAGAAAATCAGTAGCCATTGATTTTCTCTGCATCTTTGAACCATCAAATCTGGTTACGTGGCAATAACCCATAATATGCTGGTGTCCATTAAGATCCGTAGATCCATATCTTTGTATGATATCATGGACCTAACCGTTTGACTTACAAGCCAACTTAGTCCCTTAACCATAACTTCCTTTTGACCGATTGTTCTAGAGATAACCATAATAGGCTCTTATACATAGCTAGCCAACACACACGTACATATATTAGGGTTTTTAGTAGAGAGAAAAAATCCCTCCAAATGTCATAAAATAATCTCATACAAATGAGAGTAATGTTTGAGCAGGTAGCGAAGTTCAATTCAATTGAAATATAGCTCTCCTTTTTGAAAATCAAATTGAGGTCCTATATTTTTAATGGTGATATGAGTTTGAATCATTTTATTGGTTTTCAATAATCTTCCAACAAAATAAATAAATAAATTAAGATCATATTCTTATATTCACCAATCTAATAGTAGGTGGATTAAGAGAGTAACTATCATGGTTAGGGCATATTAACCACTTCTTCAAGACTCATGTAGCCAATTAATAATTGACATCTTAACATGCTGATATTGACTAAAATTATTTAGCTTAACTCCTTCCCCCCGGCGGCGGGCGGACCAATGATCTCACCCCATACTTCATTAACTTCCTAACTAATGACTTTTTTATGCTTTAGCTAATTAACAAAGTCGTCAATCACTCTTATTTATTGTATATCACAAAGTCAAACTTGTCTGCTTAGGTAAAGATATGAGATGTAATCTCATCTAGGTTGATATTCTTGTACCATGTATAATACGTATTTATTTATTCAAATACGTTGTGACAAGCAATTTGTATGACACAATAATGCAGCACTCTTCATAGTCCTCTGTCCATGAGTGTTCATAGTCTTGTTAAGCACAGTTTCAATCTCAAGCTTAGTTACCCAAGTTGAGATTGAAGGGGAGTTCTAAAATATGTGTGGTAGAAATTGGTTTATAATTGAACGGTGGAATGAAAGGTTTTAGAAGAGTTTGTGTGTAGAATTCGTTATTTTTTTTGGTAAAAAATTTAAGCTCTCTCATTTTCTGTAATTTTTTGCAACTCAGAAGATATACAAGCTTTCACTTCCTTCTAAACATTCATCAACTGCAATTGGATAGCTTAATAGTACCATTTTCAATGTAGTTAACAATATATTTGATGTTTATGATGATCTAATAATTTAAGTGAAACTTACAGGCTGATAATCTGAGGCAGCAGGCGATTCACCGGCTTCAACAAATTCTGACGACCCGTCAAGCAGCGAGGTGTTTGCTGGCAATTGCTGAGTACTTCCATCGTCTCCGAGCTCTCAGCTCCCTTTGGATGGCTCGTCCTCGACAAGATCA
This sequence comes from Malus domestica, assembly GCF_042453785.1. Classification (NCBI taxonomy): domain Eukaryota; kingdom Viridiplantae; phylum Streptophyta; class Magnoliopsida; order Rosales; family Rosaceae; genus Malus; species Malus domestica. The sequence goes on from NC_091672.1 coordinate 7,080,581, forward strand.
GTCATAAATTAGAATATTCGAAGCTACCCAATTCATATCAACTGTAATGGCTAGCTCAATGCATGTCTCTCCTCTGTTAATTAGTTACAGTTTCATCGACTAATGTCATCTTAATATGATATGACATCGCTTTACCTCTTTCCTAGCTAACTAGAGAGATGTATAGATATAATTAAAAGTAGACTAAACTCCAAGCAGTTGTAGAATTTACTCTCTCTCCATCATAGATCTTGTTAATTTTTATTGGGTATGGAAATTAATTCAGAGGGGATATGGTTATATTAGCAGCCAATGCTGACCAAGAAAATAGTGGGAAGAAGAAAAGAAAAGAATTAATTAAGAAAATCGTACATTTGACGAATGGAATCGAAGATGGTCTGGTTGTTGCTTATGTTTTGATGAGTTCGTGTGAAGTACACACAGAAGAGAAGCCGAGGGTGTTGAAACTTGGAAACTCAAAACGTCCAGGTTGCCATAGCGTTGCTGCATGGATGCCTTGCCCACCAGTTGGTGGAAGGCACGAGCAAGGGCCCAAAAGATGCCCTCCTACCCAAAAAGCCATCTTCAGAGCAACTCCACCCATGGAGCCCTCCCCCCTGGCAATCCACTATTGAATCCACCCTTTTGAACAGTAACTGCCTTAAATGAATAGTAACTGACATTAATGAACAGTAATTGTCATTTGCATCTCCACCCTTGGAGCCCTCCCCCTGGCAATAGGCAATAAATATTAGTTTTTTTTGTTTGTTTAAATAATACAAAATAAAATTATTTGTAATTTCGGATAAGATTTTTTAAATCGTTCTCGTTGCGTCACGTGTCATTTTATAAAAAAACAATTATTTTTAGCGATGGATTTCGATAAGATTTTTATCCAATGTCATCGTGCCACGTGTCGTTATCTTTTGAGAATCTTTGACGATAGATTTCGATCAGATTTTAACTCGTTCAAAATTGCGCCACGTGTCTTTATCCGAAAATATAATTATTGGAGATCGATTTCGATAAGATTTTTATCCAATACGATCGTGCCACGTGTCATTATCTTTTCAGAATCTTTGAGGATAGATTTCGATCAGATTTTTAACGAATGACGGCATGCCACGTGGCCTTATCTACAATCCAATCCTTTCTGAATCGTCCATATAATCCACCATCCATCCTCACAAATCTCACACCAATTTTCTCAACATCTCTATCTCATTAATCATAGTTTCTGCTTCTTCTTCACCATCCATCATTACAATGTCTTCTTCTTCATCAAGGATGATGTGGGAAATCGATCAGCAAGAGGAAGAATTGTTTAACCAATCTGAAGGAATGCTCAACCTTCAGATAGCCGAAAATGAGATGGAAGAGGATGAGGAGCGTAGAAGGAGAGATGACGAAACAAGAATGGCCAGAGCCTCACATTCCCGTCGAGTCATCCAGACTGTTGCTCAGATATGCAGGCCCAACCGTTCAAGAAACCTTGATAGAAGCAGGCAACGACGGGGTGAAGAGCTGTTGGACGATTACTTTGTCCATAACAGTGCATTTCCTGATACGTACTTCAGACGCCGTTTTAGAATGGAACGACATTTGTTCAACAGAATCATGACTGATGTTTGCAACCATGATTCTTACTTTGTACAAAAGAAGGATGCTTGTAGTGTTATGGGTCTCCTGCCTGAGCAAAAAATCACTGCTGCGTTGCGGATGCTTGCGTATGGAGCATCTGCAGACCAAGTGGATGAGATAACGAGGATGGGGAAATCAACCATTCTTGAGGCCCTGATGAGGTTTTGCGGAGCAGTCGAATCTTTGTACACCGCAGAGTACCTCCGAAAACCTACTCGCTGGGACTTGCAAAGGCTTCTGAAGAAGGGCGAGATGCGAGGTTTTCCTGGGATGATAGGAAGCATCGATTGTATGCACTGGACGTGGAAAAACTGTCCAAGTGCATGGCAAGGCGCATATGGGGACAAAAAAGGATCAAAATCTATCATTTTGGAGGCAGTGGCATCTTTTGATACATGGATATGGCACGCCTTTTTCGGGGTTCCGGGGGCTCAAAATGATCTCAACGTCCTTGCCCAATCCCCAGTGTTCAACGACGTCCTGCAAGGAAAGGCACCAAAAGTCACGTACGTCGTCAACGGACGTAGGTACGAAGGGGCATACTACCTAGCTGACGGCATTTACCCACGGTGGGAAACATTTGTCAAAACAGTGCCACGTCCACGAAGTGCAAAGGAAAAACACTTTGCAACCTGTCAAGAGGGGTGCAGGAAGGATGTGGAGCGTTGTTTTGGTATCCTTCAAGCTCGTTGGGCGATCGTCAGGGGTGCTGCCAGAATGTTCGATGTAGAGTCACTTCGATCCATCATGATGAGGTGCGTCATTTTTCACAACATGATTGTGGAAGATGAGTTCGATTATGATGCGGTTGATGAATATGAGCCAGAGGCAGACACGATGAACAATTCAAGAACACGGATATATTTTGCGCATGATGCCACCGAAGAACCCGTGCAACACGACCCATTAGAAAGGGATGGACGTTACAATGAAAGGGTCATTCAACGATATACTGCACTTCAAAGGTCATCTATGCACATTGATCGACAAATTGACTTGATAGAGCACCAGTGGGCATTGAAACAAGCTGAAGATACTTAAGTTTATTTAGTATGTTTGTTTGTATTTGGTGTGTTTATGTAATTTTATTTGGTGTGAATTGTTTGGTGTGTTTATGTAATTTTATTTGGTGTGTTTATGTAATTTTATTTGGTGTGAATTGTTTGGTGTGTTTATGTAATTTTATTTGGTGTGTTTTTTGTAGTGAGTTTTTTATTATTTCGTATGTTTATGTAATTTTATTTGTTGTGAATTGTTTGGTGTGTTTATGTAATTTTATTTGGTGTGTTTTTTGTAGTGAGTTTTTTATTATTTCGTATGTTTATGTAATTTTATTTGGTGTGAATTGTTTGGTATGTTTATGCAATTTTATTAGGATAAATATATTACGAAATTAAATACATGTACTCTCACTTTTAATAAAGTACTAACTTCAATAAAATGGAAACAACATAAATAATAAATTACATAAGTACCCTATTCCGATTACATGGAAACAACATAAATAATAAATTACAACCCAAAGTGATTGGAAAACTATGGGCTCCGATTACAAAAGTACCCTATTCCTCACCACTTAACCAATCTGTGGTGCTAGGATCATCTTGTCTTGTTGTGCTAGGACCATCTTGTCTTGATCTCGCTTCTCTTGCACGCCTCCTTTGCATCACATCTCGCTTCTCCGACTGCCAAAAATATTTAGAATTTGGAGACATCCCTTCTAAACGCGTGTTCATAATGTCACGATCTCGTTGTGCAATTCTTTCTTCTCTAAGCAACTCCCTTTCTTGCCTAAGTAGCTCTCTTTCCCTCTGTTCAGCTTGAAATGCTTGTTCAATAGCTGCAGCTTTTGCCTCATCTCTAGCCTTGTCAGCTTCATATTTCGCCAATTCCCGCGCCAACGTCAATTCACCTTGACGAGCAAGTTCTTGCATGTACTTTCCATAATCATTCTTGGAAGCACTCCCTTTCCTCTTTGAAGCCTTCTTACCTAGAGGCCTAATTGGATAACGGGTCGACCCCGACGCTTGTTCAGGAATGGGCGTTTCAGGCACTTCTTCTCCATCTTCTTCATCATCATGGGGGCCATGATCGGGTGTAGAGTGTGGAGGGGTGCTGTGTAGAGGGATGCTATTCATGCATACTTCTGGACCAACAGGCACAACTTTGAATTTAGGACAATCTTTAACAATATTCCAACATTCCCACCGGGTGAATGATTTGTTTCTTGATTTGATTTTGGCACCATACCATGCTTGTGCTTGAAGTTGCTACAAATGATTAATAATGAAATTATTAGGTAACAAATAAATAATACAAACAAATGAATAATAATGAAATTATTAGGTAACAATTAAATAATACAAACAAATAATAATAATGAAATTATTAGGTCACAAATAAATAATACAAACAAATAATAATAATGAAATTATTAGGTAACAAATAAATAATACAAACAAATGAATAATAATGAAATTATTAGGTAACAATTAAATAATACAAACAAATAATAATAATGAAATTATTAGGTCACAAATAAATAATACAAACAAATAATAATAATGAAATTATTAGGTCACAAATAAATAATACAAACAAATGAATAATAATGAAATTATTAGGTAACAATTAAATAATACAAACAAATAATAATAATGAAATTATTAGGTCACAAATAAATAATACAAACAAATAATAATAATGAAATTATTAGGTAACAAATAAATAATACAAACAAATGAATAATAATGAAATTATTAGGTAACAATTAAATAATACAAACAAATAATAATAATGAAATTATTAGGTCACAAATAAATAATACAAACAAATAATAATAATGAAATTATTAGGTCACAAATAAATAATACAAACAAATGAATAATAATGAAATTATTAGGTAACAATTAAATAATACAAACAAATAATAATAATGAAATTATTAGGTCACAAATAAATAATACAAACAAATAATAATAATGAAATTATTAGGTCACAAATAAATAATACAAACAAATAATAATAATGAAATTAGGTCACAAATAAATATGGCAAACAAAGAAATAATACAAACAATTAGGTAACAAATAAATGAAACAAACAAATAATTATAATCAAATTAGGTAACAAAATAATAATACAAACAAATAATTATAATATATTCTTACCTCATCCGCATAATTTGCCCCACTTCGAACATTATTACTAGCTTGTGTCAAGGCATCTCTCCACGTAGTAAAGGAATGACTAAGTATTTTCCAACGATTGGATATCGATTCTTTGGTTCTTTTCCCACTCATTTGCTCAACAAATTTGGTATGAATTAAACTCCACATTTCTCGCAATTGCATCTCATTACCCGTAAGGGAATTATGAGTAACTTCAACCCAGCTAGTGCACAACGCAACATCTTCAAGAAGCGACCAATTCGAACCTGCATCAGTAGCCATTTTGTGGAAAAAAATTGGATTGAAACTTTGAGAGAAAGATAGGAATTTAATTGAAAGTAGTTGAGAAAATATGAAATTGTGGTGTAAGGTAGATGGAGAAGAAGTGGTATTTATAGAAAAGTAAAAACAAATTTTTACAATTTTTTTTTCAGATTTTTTACATTTTTTTCGGATTTTTTACATTTTTTTTAAAATTTTTATTCAAATAATTAATCTCTACCGTTGGATTTAAAAAATTTGAATTCCAACACTCCAGATTGTGCCACGTGTCACAACAGTAACTTTTCTTAATTTTAAAACTATTTTTTCTTTTTTTTTTAAATTTATAAAGCAGATTAATATCAACCGTTGATCTCAGATCGAACGGTTGATATTAAATCAGCTTTTTTTTTTTTAAGCCACGTGGCTTCCCAACGGTCACTGACGCGGCCACTTGCGCCTGAAATCTTGTCGGGCGACGCGCCCCCACTCGCGAGTGAGGGGCACGCGCCTGACACAAAAAAAATAAAAAAAAAGGGTCGGACCCAGCCCTTGCGTCACGCTGACGTCACTGGGCTCGGGCCACAGGCCTGTCGATTTTCCACGGGCCTTGAGCTCGGGCTCCCACCCTCACTCGGGCCCTTCAACGCTGGAATTGGATTGACTGGCCCTCGGGCTCCCACATGGGGCCTGTCCCTCGTCCAAGTCCAATGGCTGGACTTGCTCTCACCAACTTAAATTGATAAGGGCAAGTGGTGGGCCACTGCCCGTCCAAAAGCCCGAGCAAGATAAGCTCGGCCTTACGTCAGCGGTAAGGCTGGTGCTAGCCACTTTTTTTATTTTTTTTTCTATTAGACGTGTGTAACATGCGCCAAAACGACAAGAGACCGACAACAACTGCAGTGGTGGGCCCCACTGCAATAGACTAACAGCAAAGCCCGAACGGCTCGTTGATGTGGGTTGGTATGGGCTGTTGAATTTCCAATGGAAAAAAAATTTGAAAATGTTACTGTTGGGACACTTTGCACATTTTTTTTACTACAATCTTGTATATTAATTATTTTCCACTTTCCAATTTTTTTTCCCAAAAAAAAAAAGAGTCAAAAGCCAATTTGGTCGATCGCAGAAGACGTTGCTTTACTTGAGGGTTGGGTGCGTGTTACTCATGACCCTATCACGGAAAATGAGACAACGGTGCAACAAATGTGGAAGAATATTCATACAAAATTTGTCGAGAAGATTCAAGGCAAGAGTTGAAATCTTGGCAAGAAGCCCTCACAAAAATCTTCATAAATTTCAAATGTAATTAACATGTTATTATTTGGATCATTAGGTTTTTTTTCTTTCAACAATTACAATTATTTTGTCTCACAATTCTTTTTTTCAACAACTACAAGCACAAATGTGGTTCAATCTTCATAACAACAACAAAGCATTCATAAAGACAAATGTTGGAATGTTGTGAAGTAGAGTCCGAAATGCGAAATTATGCCAACTAGGAAGCCTTAACACCACACATTGAATGCCCTATGGTCTATTGATATTACTTTTTACTTATAAGTGAGGAGTTTTAAGTTTAAATCTCATGAGTGACGTGTTTGATACTAATTGATTCTTTCCATCCTTAAATGTCAAAAGAATTGTTTGACATGAGCACCAACATGGACACGACACATTTAAATAAGGCATAACATAATATGACACAATCTATTAGAAGGGGGTGGAACTAAGCGGGCCCAAACAAACTCGTTCACTGGGCGTTTGGATGTAATAAGCAGGTTGTGATTTGTGATGTGCCAAAGCTTAGGTCGTTGGTCGGTGCGACCCTATACTTGGTGCATCGCGGCCTGGTGGGTTTGTGGTGCGTTGTGGTCTAGTGGGTCGAGATCTAGCTACGTCACGCTAGTCCTAGTATTGCTATATCACAACAATGTGCCATGGTTGCTGTTGCGTTTGATCTTTGAGGATTGATCGTTGTTGGTCTTCCTACTTTTTTGCGTATCAACTTTTGTTGTTCAAAGAAAACTCAAAAAAAAAAAAAAATAAATAAATAAATAAAAACAATAGGTGGAAGGAAGATTTTGGATGAAATGAGCTTTCTTCACTTAGATTTTAAAGCACGCGTTGAGTATTTTTCATAATTTTCAATAAAAGCAATAATTTGTGGATGCAAATTCTGCTAGAGGTAATAGTACATTCTAATATATTGCCCTGTATTCTTGTATGAATTTGTTATTGACTTGATCTATTTATTGATAAAATCCGGTTGGAGTGCATTATCCATTCAAATATTCATGTGTCTCTTTTCGGTTGGTTATAATTTTTGCAAAATTATTTGACGGGCTCATGGTCCTAATGTTAGAATATGAGTATGAAACTGAATATTATGGTTGGTCGTAATGTTTCAATGGACATAGAAAAGTCTTGCTAGAAAGCTTAAAACTATCCTAATTCTTGTAGGATTTAATTCAGATTATCATAGTCCTTGTGAGACTGGAAGTTTATTTTGCTGATGCATTCATAATATGTTTGGATTCATAGTTGGTATCCTATGGTGATTCTAATAGGTGAATTATTAGGATTAATCTATTATAAATAGTGGTCATTGCTCTCACAAAATATACGCTCAATATTGAACTAAGACCTATTGTTAGTCTACTTTGGCTTCTTCTTCTATTATTTTTACGGGTTAGTTTGTCATTGTGTTTATCGAATTATGATTTTAATACTTGTATAAATTTGTGGTTCATGAGCTTAATCTCTTAACTTATATTTATGATAAGTTTAGTCTTACATGTGGTATCAGAGCCTAAGGTTTTTGCTCTTGAATTCAAATTGATAGTATTAAAATTAAAGCAATAATAGGCATAATGGTTTAGCCGGAACTGACCTTGGATTGCAAAGAAATTTCTAGGGTTTTAAACAAATAAAAGTGACGATGTTTTTACTTGTAGGAATTTTATATTATAAGTGAAACTCATATAGAAGTTTGTAAAAATATAAGTCAAGAGTAAATTGTCACAACTCACAGGGTCCTTTTGTTATTCAGTATTAAGATTGGTTATATACCGGGATATACATATAGGGTTGTTGTAAGGGTAGAGTTATTCAATCGGTCAATATTGTCTCTTTGAAATCTTGATCGGCCAATTTTAATTGAGATATAGAATTATAAAATTTTATTTGGCATCATTGAATGACTTTCGACATATAACACCAATGAAAATCAAATTGAATGCAAATTGTGTATTTGCAGTTATGTTTTTTTATCATTTTAAGGAACTGGTAATCTTGTGATTAATATGATATGTATTATCTTTTTCTGCATAAAGATTCAGTAGACTAATATTTGGTGTATACATATGCTCTTCTACTTTTGAGTTAGAGCCTGTGTAATTAGATTGGGTGGAAAATATTGTTTTGCTGCTATTTTGTTGTCTCAAGCAGATGTAAGATTTCTCATTGACTTGCTTGAAACTTGGAAGCTTGCATGATTTTCAATTTTGAATTATGATAATAGAATTTGATTTATTAACGTTCATAATTTGACTTATTGATGCTGCCAAATACCTATGGTTTTTATGTGGGTCTGATTGGTTTGAATTATTATAGAAAAGCAAAATTGGATTATACAAGTATCCATGATGACGACTTTAAAATTATGAATGATGGAGTTTGGAATCTTTGGGTTCGTTAATGCCAATCTATGCAGTGTATAACTGAAAACATATGAAGGCTCTTGTATTTATACCTTGTATGAAATGATATAAATTGTTTGGTGAAGCCTTATTGTCGGCAAGAATGCAAATATGTGGCAAGCATGAATTAGATATACAATCATATTTTTTTTGTGTGTGATCATATAAAACATATGAATGCACATTAGTATCGGCATGATGAATGCATTCTATTTCGCTGTGATAGTGGAACTCATCTTACTTGGTATATTGTAAGTGTAAGAGATTTGATTTTATGTATTAAATCTATAAGTATTCTAAATTTTGTTGGATGATTATCTTAAGTTCCTTAAACAAAACAAAATATGATTGTATATCTAAGGAAGCTATCATGTATTGAACGAGGAACCAAAAAGAATTGCACACCCTATTAGTCTAACTAAACAATAGATTGATGTCATTTTTTTTTATTATTTGAGCATTGGAATTGAAATTTGGGGTTTTCTTGTACTGGGTTCCTACTTCTCTCTCACTTGATAATGATTGGCAAGATTTGGTTTGAAATTTTCGTTTCTCATTTGCTTTTGCTACTCTTATTGAAAATTTGTTGATTAATTGGTATGTATCCTTTAATTCATATCTGATGCGATTTAAAAAAAATTCATAAGATACTAATTTTGAAATTTTGACAAATTATGGGTTTTCTATCGAGTGGAATTGTTTTATATTTTGAAGTATCAATTAGTATTGTTGTGTTTTATTTCTGGATTAGATTGAATTATGATACATGTCAATCTTGTTAAAGAATCATTATATGTAAATCTTATTATTAAAAAGTTGAGATCTTGATTATCTCATTTTAATCGAGATGACTTGTGCTTTTATATCCAGACATTATCAAATTTTGGTTGATCTTGCTCGATGGGTATTGAACTAGTTTGGATCAAATTGAATGCAAAAATATTGTGCTTGCTAATATGATTTTGATCATTGTTGAAACTAGTGATTTGGGTTTATGTGAGATAAGTTTTTCCGAATGGATTGTGACTATGTTTTGATACATAGAATGTTTGCATAATGGTTTAGGTGTATATGACTAAACTGAGATTATGCAATTGGTGAGGAATCGGAACCAATTGGTTCATATCTCAGGTTTCTTTATTGGCTATGCAGTACAGTCTGCTTATGGTTTTATAATTCATTCTACTTAAGTGTGAGAATCATACTTTCGAATGTAAGCATAAGGCTGAGTATTTAGGCCGGCCATTATAATTCATTTGGATGCTTGAAAACCAATTTATGGTTTTATTGAAGCAATTGGTTGAATTATTTGTGTTACTTAATTTGTTTAAGTATTGAGAATGATCCTATTATGTCGGTTAGCATTCAAAAGGAAACGAATTTGGTTTCCATATGAATTCTAATTAGTCATTCATTGTATTGGAATGATTTTTAGTTAATACAGTTGCTATTAACTTGTACTTAACTTGGTTGTGTTAAGTATGGCCTAGATGAGTGGGAGCAAATTAGTTTGGTTTTCCTATATTGGTTCACATAATTACAAAGTGCAAATTAAGTATGTTGTGACTCTCGAGTTAATTCTATGATGTAACATAAAATATTCTTACGTTCAATACTTTAAAATGCATAGGTAAGTTGTATGTGAAGTTAAGCGTTTGTTATCCAAAAGATTTGGTGATCACTTCTATGAATATGAAAGACTGTGTGATTAATATGTTTTGTTGATGCACAAAATCAGTGAGGACTTTGGTACAACAGAAAGTGTTAAGTTTGTGACCTTCGCTAGATTGCTCCGGTCACTAGTATGGATAAGTATGTGAATTGATAGAGATAGGGAAGCAAACACAAGATGTACGTGGTTCACCCAGATTGGCTACGTGCACGGAGTAGAGGAGTTCTCATTAATTGTCAAGGGTTTACACAAGTACAAAGGTTCAAGCTCTCCTTTAGTGAGTACAATTGAATGATTTAGTACAAATGACATTAGGAAATATTGTGAGAGAATGATCTCCATTTATAGAAGAGAGTTTCTAGTTTCATTCTGACATTGACACGTGTCGTGTTATGATTGGCTTCTGATGTTAACACGTGTCGCGCTATGATTGGCTTCTGATGTCGACACGTGTCACGCTGTGATTGGCCTCCTGGTTTGAGGGAAACTCTTCTAGGTCCTTGACGGTATAACGTTGACCGGTGCTCAGTAGTTTCAGGATTGGTTAAGTATGGTACAAACAGTGCTCCCCTAAGTTCCCGATTGAGGGAAGCTCCTTGGTTGGGGACTTGCAAGATCCAAGCCATTGAGTAATCACGAAACTTCTAAGTACCGAAGTGTGGTATAATTTTCACTTGCCTTATCTGTCTCATATGTAGATGTTGCATCTTCTCTGGAAGTACTTTTCCTCCATCCAGGGGTGGTATCTTTAACCGATAAAGATGCACAAGGTAATGTATCAATTTCACTTGAAGCTTACTTGTAGTTTCGAGCTTGGTCAAGTGCGATACAAACCCTATAGGAGGAGTCCCCCAAGTTGCCGAGCTAGGAGATTTGCCGAATGAGGTAACATACAAGGTAAGCAATCAGACTTCCAAGCAAGCAACCTGGATCGGAGGTTCGACTTCGGCTTCCGGTTGATTGTTCTCCTTCTCTTTGTGTCGTAAATAGCACCAAGGATAAGGAGAAGCAAATGGAGAAGAGATGATATGAGATACTTTTGCTTTTGAAGAAGTAACTTTCCACAGGCTTATTCTTGAACTAGGCTAGAGGGTTTTCTAGTTCCCTCCAGAGTATAAGGTCGACTCAAGAATTTGAGGGTCAAAACAAGTCCATCAAATCTAGAGTACGTTCGACCCTGATGATATGGGATATTTTTGTTGTTGACAAAGTAGTGGATGTATCGGCACGTGTTTTGTTACGCTTGTCTCCACATGCTTTCTTGTATCCTTCTCACTTGTCCTATTTGTTCCTCAGGCATATGTGGTATCTTCTCTGGAAGCATAAGATGTTGAAGATGAGTACTCGATAGCAATGCCAGGTAAGTAATCAGGCAAGGGGTTCCAGGCAGTCAGTTCCTGATTGGAAGTTTGATTCCAAGTACTGACTAATTGCTCTCTTTCTCCTTGTCTTGCAGGTAAGAACAAGGCCAAAGGAAAAGAAAGGGAAAAAACATGATATGGGATACTCTTGCTTTTAACCCTGATGATATGAGATACTCTTGCTCTGGTGTGGCTTGTTTGCATAAGTATTATCGGGAGGAAAAGAAGCTGAGTAATTCGAGAGACTCTGCTGAGAGTGCCATTTCGGATGTAAAGAAAAGTTGAGCATTTTTTTTTATTTGCAGGTTTGCCTGGCTGTAGAGGATGAAGGTCGACATATATAGGAGTCTCCCTAACAACAAGTAGTAGTGTTATTCCTTTAACCCTTCTTGGTCGTAACAATGTAGTGGGAGCTACAAGCTTCACGTGTTTTAACTTTGTCAGAGCACTTTGAAAAAGTGGTATGTGGTATCTGGAAAGCTAATGTTGTGTGTGAAGATTGCAGAAAAACTTTATCCAAGGAAATCTGGCTCTTGAAGTTCGGAGAGCAGTGCTTCTTCGGTTTTCGAACAAGCAATCCTGTCGGGGATCTGGTTCTCGAGATTCGGAGAGCAGTGTCTCTTCAATTTTTGAGAAAGTAATCCTGTTGGGAGTCTGACTCTCGAGATTTGGAGAGTGGTTCATCTTCGATTTTTTAGCAAGCAATCTTGTTGGGAGTGTTTTCTCGAATGTGAGTAAAGGTTGGGCATTTTTGCTAGTCTGCCTTGCCATGGAGCACAGAGGTTGACACACATTGGGATTTTCTAGTTATCAAGCAGTGGTACTGTTCCTTTACCCTTGTGGGTAATAATAAGGTAGCTGGACCTTCAAAATTTATGTGTCTAAACTTTGTCAAATATCTTTGGCAAAGTTATCTGTGGTACCCGAGGAGCTGATGTTGCGTGTGGAAAGTGGTGCATCTTCGAAATCCGGAGAGTGGTGCCTCTTCGAAATCCAGAGAGTGGTGCTTCATCGGAATCCGAAGAGTGGTGCCTCTTCGATTTTTGAACCAACGGCCCTGTTGCCCTTTCTTTTAGAAGGGCGTCAATTGTGTGCAAGGAGTACATTCAGAGAGTTATTGCTTGTAGGAATTTTCCCCTTACTTCAGAGATTTATTGCACCTCATTTCTCCTTCATCATTTCTGAGAATGTCTGGCCCATCCGACCGTCATTTTGACTTGAACTTTGGTGAAGAGGCAGCCATGCCTTCTCAAGACAACATATGGCGCCTATCTTTCTTATCCCCTACTAGTCCTATTACCGTTAAGGACTCTGTGATGAAGAATGATATGACTACTGCGGTGGTGGCCAAGAACCTTCTCACTCCCAAAGATAACAGACTACTTTCCAAACGGTCTGATGAGTTGGCTGTTAAGGATTCTCTTGCTCTCAGTGTTCAATGTGCAGGTTCTGTGTCTAATATGGCCCAACACCTATTTACTCGAACCCGCCAAGTTGAATCATTGGCGGCTGAAGTGATAAGTCTCAAACAGGAGATCAGAGGGCTCAAGCATGAGAACAGTTGCACAAGCTCGCACATGACTATGCTACAAACATGAAGAGGAAGCTCGACTAGTTGCAGGAATCTGATGGTCAGATTTTACTTGATCATCAGAGATTTGTGGGTTTGTTCCAAAGGCATTAATTACCTTCGTCTTCTGGGGCTGTACCGCGTAATGAAGCTTCAAATGATCAACCTTCGGTGCCTCATCCTTCTGGGGTTCTGCCTAGCATTGAGGCTCCGAATAATCACCCTTTGGTGCCTCCTTTTTCTGAGGCTCTGCCGACTGCTGAGATTTCTCCTGAGCAACCTTTGTGAAGGCTCCCTCTTGTTTGTTTATTTTGATTCATGTATATGTACATATTTGTAACTTATCGAAGATATCAATAAACAAGATTTGCTTCATTTCAACGTATTGTGTTAAATACACCAATGCCTTCTTCACTAAGTTCTTTGAATTTTTCCTTTTGTTGAAACTTGTATGTTGAAGCTTTGTGAGTAAAGCATGTAGGTTGAGGTAGTGCTCCTTTAATTTCCTGAGTGAGGAAAACTTCTCGTTTGGAGACTTGAAAAATCCAAGTCACTGAGTGGTTGTGAGACTTCCGAGTATCAAGGTGCAGTAGCATATGGTAGGAGTCCCCCAAGTCTCCGGTCGAAGGAGTTGACGAATGAGGCATTTCCTTTCTAAGTGGTAGCCCAAAACTCCTTCTTCATATGTATTTGTTATGAAAGTTGTTAGGCCCAAAGAAGAGGAAGCCTAGGCAATTTTTTTTCTTTCGAAATTTTTTTTTTCGATTTTGTTTTTTTCGAATTTTCAAATTTTTGAATTTCCGAATTTTTGAATTTTTGAATTTTCGAATTTTTGAATTTTTGATTTTTTTTTTTTAAAAGCTTTGTAGGTGAAGCTTTGGTGTTGAAGCTTTGTAGGTGAAGCTTTAAGGTTGAAGCTTTGTTGGGCACCATGAATTGATTTTGCTTCACACTATCTTGATCAAGATAGTGTGAAGCTTTTGTAGGTGAAGCTTTTGTGTTGAAGCTTTGTAGGTGAAGCTTTTGTGGGTGAAGCTTTTTTGGGTGAAGCTTTTGTGGGTCAAGCTTTTGTAGGTGAAGCTTTTGTGGGTCAAGCCTTTGTAGGTCAAGCTTGAAGCTTTTGTAGGTCAAGCTTTTGTGGGTCAAGCTTTTGTAGGTCAAGCTTTTGTAGGTAAAGCTTTTGTGGGTCAAGCTTTTGTGGTCAAGCTTTTATAGGTCAAGCTTTTGTAGGTGAAGCTTTTGTGAGTGAAGCTTTTGTAAGTCAAGCTTTTGTGGGTGAAGCTTTTGTAGGTGAAGCTTTTGTGGGTGAAGCTTTTGTGGGTCAAGCTTTTGTAGGTGAAGCTTTTGTGGGTGAAGCTTTTGTGTTGAAGCTTTTGTAAGTGAAGCTTTGGAGTTGAAGCTTTGTAGGTGAAGCTTTGGAGTTGAAGCTTTTGTTAGGTACCATGAATTGGTTTTGCTTCACACTATCTTGATCAACATAGTGTGAAGCTTTTGAGAATTTGTAGTTGTCCTCCATTGATGAAGCTTTTGTTGGTGAAGCTTTGGAGTTGAAGTTTTGTAGGTGAAGCTTTGGAGTTGAAGCTTTTATTGGCGAAGCTTTTGTTGGTGAATCTTTTGTTGGGTACCATGAATTGATTTTGCTTCACACTATCTTGATCAAGATAGTGTGAAGCTTTTGAGAATTTGTAGTTGTCCTCCATTGATGAAGCTTTGTTGAATTTCCCTTTTTTTTTTTTTTGGGAAACTGGAAATTTGAAAATGTGGGAAAGACAACACATACAAATTTTGCTTCCACACTGTTGAGCAAGAGATTGTGATGCAAGCCACACCTTGTAGTAGTCGAAGGTTTGGATGAACCATATAAATTGAATTTGCTTCGAAGGTCTGAGAATTGTAGTTGCCCTCTATTGATGAAGCTTTTGTTGGCACCATAAATTGGTTTTACTTCACACTGTCTTGATCAAGAGTGTGTGAAGCTTTTGAGAATTGTGGTTGAACTCCTTTGATGAAGCTTTTGTTGGCACCATAAATTGGTTTTGCTTCACACTGTCTTGATCAAGAGTGTGTGAAGCTTTTGAGAATTGTGGTTGCGCTCTATTGATGAAGCTCTTGTTGGTACCATAAATTGGTTTTGCTTCACACTGTCTTAATCAAGAGTGTGTGAAGCTTTTGAGAATTGTGGTTGAACTCTTTTGATGAAGCTCTTGTTGGCACCATAAATTGGTTTTGCTTCACACTGTCTGGATTAAGAGTGTGTGAAGTTTTTGAGAATTGTGGTTGAACTCCTTTGATGAAGCTCTTGTTGGCACCATAAATTGGTTTTGCTTCACACTATCTGGATTAAGAGTGTGTGAAACTTTTAAGAATTGTGGTTGAACTCCTTTGATGAAGCTCTTGTTGGCACCATAAATTGGTTTTGCTTCACACTATCTTGATCAAGAGTGTGTGAAGCTTTTGAGAATTGTGGTAACCCTCCATTGATGAAGTTCTTGTTGGCACCATAAATTGGTTTTGCTTCACACTATCTTGATCAAGAGTGTGTGAAGCTTTTGAGAATTGTGGTTGCCCTCTATTGATGAAGCTCTTGTTGGCACCATAAATTGGTTTTGCTTCACACTGTCTTGATCAAGAGTGTGTGAAGCTTTTGAGAATTGTGATTGCCCTCCATTGATGAAGCTCTTGTTGGCACCATAAATTGGTTTTGCTTCATACTATCTTGATCAAGAGTGTGTGAAGCTTTCTACGAGTTGTAGTGTTTGCATTGTTACAGAGGGGAAATGTTTGAAGCAGATGCAAGAGAGCTGAATAGCTTAATCTTCGTATGCCATGCACTGAAGTTGTTGTTGGCTTGCAATAAGACTTTGTTGGTGACTATAACTCTTGTTAGGCATAAGTGATCCCCTAGTTGAGTTGTCAAGCTTGAGGGTTTTTTATTATTTGTGAATGCTAGGAGTTCACATGTACAAGTTGTACCACTCGTCTTCTGGTAGGTGGAATGAATGGTGAGTTGCTTTCATCATTTGGTTAGTGGTACGAATGTGAGTTCCTTCTTCCCCTGGTTGGTGGCATGAATGGAAATTGCCAAATGATATTAGAGTATGGGTTGTACATTTCATCACCTGGTTGGTGGCATGAAGGAGAGTACAAGTTGTACATTTCATCACCTGGTTGGTGGCATGAAGATGAGTTCCTTCTTCACCTGGTTGGTGGCATGAATGGCAAGTTGCCAAATGATATTAGAGTACGGGTTGTACATTTCATCACCTGGTTGATGGCATGAAGGAGAGTACGGGTTGTACATTTCATCACCTGGTTGGTGGCATGAAGATGAGTTCCTTCTTCACCTGGTTAGTGGCATGAGTGGCAAGTTGCCAAATGATATTAGAGTACGGGTTGTACATTTCATCACCTGGTTGGTGGCATGAAGGAGAGTACGGGTTGTACATTTCATCACCTGGTTGGTGGTATGAAGATGAGTTCCTTCTTCATATTTCATCACCTGGTTGGTGAGAATAAGAGCAAGGTGTCTAGGCATATTGTAGCAAGTGTTGAATGACAAAAAATATGTTGAACCCTTTCAAAGTACAGTTGGCTTATGTATGAATGTGTTGGAATGTATGATTGAACGGATACACTGTGAAGCTGTTCGTTTATTTGTATAGTCTTGTTGACATATACTTAGACTTTGTTTCATGTTGGAAGCATTCATGTTGAAGCTTTGAACCCGAGTGTTTCATTGCTAGGAATGTAAGAGGATTAGGATCAAGTTGTCTAAATCACCTCTTTATTGAATTCATGCCAAATAGTCTTCGTTACATAGGATGTCGAACGGTTGAAGCTTATGAGTTTACTTGTAATAGTACTTCAAATGATCAGCGTTCCATGGATGGCCAAGGGTCTTGCCATCAGAGCTTCTAAGCTTATAGGAGTCAGGGCGACTGATGTCAACAACTTCAAACGGTCCATCCCAGTTTGGACTAAGTGTTCCTTCATTCGGGACTATATCGCAGAGTAATCTTTTATTTAATACCTAGTCCCCCACTTTGAAAGAACGAGGTTTGACCATTGAGTCATAGTAGTTGGAGATGCGCTGTTTGTAGGCGACATTACTCAAGTGAGCCTGGTTTTTGTGTTCCTCGACTAGATCTAAGTTGAGGGTAAGTTGTTTGTCATTTTCGCTTTGCACGTAGTTCTGGACTCGGAACGTTGCTTGCTCAAGCTCAACTGGGACAACTGCCTCTATACCAAAGGCAAGTAAGAATGGGGTTTCTCCTGTTGATGTCCGATACGAAGTGCGGTATGACCAAAGAACTTAGGGTACAAATTCTGGCCAACAACATTTAGCCTTGTCCAAGCTAGTTTTTAAAGTTCGCTTGATTATTTTGTTGATGGCTTCAACTTGTCCATTAGACTGGGGATGAGCTGGGGAGGCAAAACATAAGTTGATGTTGAACTTAGAGTAGAACATCCTGAACTTATTGTTGTCGAACTGTCGCCCGTTGTCAGTGACTATCGCATTGGGAATGCCGAATCTGCAAAGGATGTTCTTCCATATGAAGTCTTCTATTTTTGCCTCAGTAATGGTTGCCAAGGGTTCTACTTCGGCCCATTTTGTGAAGTAGTCAACTGCAACGATTGCATAGCGAACCTTGCCCTTCCCTGCAGGCATTGGGCTGATCAAATAAAGTCCCCATTGGGCGAAGGGCCAAGGGTTGATCATAAGAGTGAGCGGCTCGGGAGGGGAATGAGGAATAGTTGTGTAGCGTTGACACTTACCACATGAACGGGATATTCTGATGGCATATTGGTAGAGTGTTGGCCAGCCTTATGTGCTAGGGATCGAGATCCAGCATGATCTCCGCAGACTCCTTCATATATTTCTCGAATGACAGTTTCCGCCTCTGCAAGCGTAAGGCATCTTAGGTACGGTAGGTTAAAACCCCGCTTGTAGAGTTGGTCATTAATGATCAAGTAATGAGTAGCCTTGAATCGAATCTGCTTAGCTTGGACTTTGTCATTTGGAAGGGTGCCATGAGCAAGGAATCTATAAATCGGGGTAATCCAACTATCTCCTTGTTATAAGTTGCACACTTCCGCAACCATGGTGCTTGATGTTGCCAACAATTTGACTTGAATTTTTCTCCCATTCTTGTCTTCCACCGCTGAGGTAAGGTGAGCCAAAGCATCTGCATGACTGTTTGCCGGTCGAGGAATTTGGGTGATCTGGTAATGGAAATGCTTGAGCAACAATTGTGTTTGTGCTAGATATGCTGCCATAGAGCTATCATTAGCGTCAAAGTTGTTAGTGACCTGGTTAACCACCAATTGGGAGTCACTGAAGATATCAATTCGTTTAACCCTAAGGTGTTTGGCTAAACGTAAGCCTGCTAAGAGGGCTTCATATTCGGCCTCATTGTTCGACGCCTTGGAAACGAAGAGCATACTCCATCGCCACTTTGTCAGGGGTCGTAAGGACTAGTCCTGCTCCACAACCCTGTTGGTTGGACAAGCCATCAACATATAGACTCTATGCTAGGGCTGTTGGTTTTATTTTCTGAGCTTCTGAGGGTAATGAAACCACTTCTTTAGGCGTAGAAACAATGTCAACAGAATATGTGAAGTTGGCGATGAAGTCTGCCACTGCTTAGCCCTTCTCAGCTAGTTTTGGTTGGTAGGAGATGTCAAACTCACCCAATGTTATCGCCCATTTGATCATTCACCCGGAAATGTCAGGACTTTGGAATATCTGTCGAATATGATGATTGGTAAGCATGATGATGGAGTGTGCTTGGAAGTAAGGGCGAAGTTTTAGAGCAGACATGACCAATGCTAGAGCCAATTTCTTAATGTTAGAGTATCATGTCTCCGTATCTTGTAAGGCCTTGCTAGCGTAGTAGACAGGCCATTCAACATTACCATCCTTTCGAATGAGAACGAAACTTACTGCTGAAGCCGATACCGACAGATAGATAATGAGAGTGTCATCAACCTCAGGTTTGGAGAGCAAATGGGCTTTACTCATGTAGTCTTTGAGGTTTTTGAATGCCTCAACACATTCACCAGTCCATGTAATGTACTTCTTACTTCCCTTAAGTGCTTTGAAGAAAGGAGCACATCTGTCGGTGGTCTTAGAGATGAACCTAGTTAAGGCTGCCACCTTACCAGTAAGGCTCTGAATGTCTTTTGAAGTTACCGGTTCCTTCATGTCGAGGATTGCTTTGATCTTCTCGGGATTAGCCTCAATGCCTCGTTGGCTTATCATGAAGCCTAAGAATTTGCCAAAGCCTACGCCGAAGGCACATTTGTTGGGGTTCAACCTCATTCGCTACCTCTTCAGAATGGTGAAAGTTTCAGATAGGTTGGTGATGTGTTGGTCAGCATGTTTGCTTTTGACTAGCATATCATCAACGTAAACTTCCATGCTCTTCCCAATCTGTTCGACGAACATTGAATTGACCAGTCTCTGATAAGTCGCTCCTGCATTCTTTAGGCCGAAGGGCATGACTTTATAGCAATATAGTCCCTTGTTAGTAGTGAAGGTTGTGTGTTCTTGGTCTGGAGGGTTCATGAGGATTTGGTTGTATCCTGAGTAAGCATCCATAAAGCTCAGGAGTTCACACCCTGCCGTAGAGTCTATAAGTCTGTCTATGAGAGGAAGAGGAAAGCTATCCTTCGGGCATCCTTTGTTTAGGTCGGTGTAATC
The DNA here is from genome assembly GCF_042453785.1 of Malus domestica. Lineage (NCBI taxonomy): Eukaryota > Viridiplantae > Streptophyta > Magnoliopsida > Rosales > Rosaceae > Malus > Malus domestica. The sequence continues at coordinate 7,100,636 of NC_091672.1, forward strand.
GACACACATTCTCCATAAGACCTTTTGGAGCAGGAGACTTTCCTTGGTCGGATTCTTCTTAACAATGACAACATTTGCTACCCACGTTAGATAATTGACTTCGCGGACGAAGCCTATGCCTTTGAGTTTTTCAACTTCTGCCTTTATTACCTCGTACCGTTCAGCGTCACAAGATCTTCGCTTCTGTCTCATTGGCTTGGTCTTGGGGTTAATACTTAAGCGATAACAGATTATATCGAGAGAGATGTCTGGCATGTCCTCGTATGACCAGGCGAATACCTCAGTGTTCTCTTGTAAAAAAGAGATCAATGTCAATCGAATGGGTGGTGATAAGGTGGTACCAATCTTCACCATGCGATCCGAATAATCTTTTGAGATATAGACATTCTCCAACTCTTCAACGAGTTGTGCTTGCTGGGTGAAAGAGTCATCTTGAGGATCGTCGGGTTGACTGTTGCCACTGTGAAGATCCAAGTTGGCTTCGTCTGGGCTAGTCTTTATGACTTGGTTATGTATAGAAAGGGTTTCCTTGGGCACAGACAGGTGCTGTTGCTTGACCGAAGTGTTGTAACATGATCGTGCACTAAGTTGATCTCCATTGATGTAACCATTTCCATAGGGGGTTGGAAATTTCATCAACAACATATGTGTGGATACCATGACCTTGAGATCATTGATGCATGTGCGTCCAAAGATGACATCGTACGCCGTTGGGCAATCAACCACCAGGAAGTTAGTGGTAATGGTAGCTGTGTAAGGGCCTGTACTAATGGTGAAAGGTAAGTGTATGCTCCCCAAAGGTTGCACGATATCACCGGAGAAGCTTATCAGAGGGGAAATCGAGCGATCGAGCAAGTGTTCAGCTACATTAAGTGCCCTGAAAGCTTCAGCAAACATGATATTAACCGAAGCCCCCGTGTCTACCAGGATTCGTCGTACTTCAAAGTTGGCTATGTGAGCTTCCACGATCAGTGGGTCGTTGTGAAGGTAGATGATACCTCTTTCTTCCTCAGGGTAGAAACATATTGGATCTCGGTTAGGCTTTTGATACTTACCTCCCCTGATGTCTTCCACGTGAAACACTTAGTGGCCAGACTTTAAAGCTCGTTCACTATTTTTCATGGCCCTATTAGAAGATTTAGATATGGGTGTGCCACCACTTATGGAATATATCACATTTACCTGGCATTGGTTACGGTTATCCCTTGGAGGGTGAAGAAGGAATTGATCAATTTTTCCTTCACGTGCCAAAGCTTCAATATGATCACAAAATGTGATACACTTCTCGCCGTCATGGCCGTTATGCTCGTGGTAGCAGCAAAACGTGCCCGTGTTATTCGTGGGCTTGTAATCCGGGTGCCTCGACTTTGGCTTCGGTATCAAGTGTGCTATACTGGGGTAAATGGCCACACATGTGGCGTTTAAAGGTATGTATGCCTCATACCTCAGGGTAGGGGTTGTCCTGATACGTGTTTGACCCACTGTGTTGACTGCCTAAGGTCGGGGATTATCATGGCGATACCCTTGGTTATCGCGGTAGTGTCCCTTACTCCTTTTACTAAAATAAGACTGGTGAGGATGGAAATCTTTCCTTTTGCCCTGAGATTGGTATGTCTGTTGACTTGGCAAAGTATTAAGTAAGGCAGGGGGAGGCACCGCTGCCGTTTGGAAGGTTGAGATCTTCTCATTTGGTTGGATCTGGCTTCCACTCCCTACTTGCTGATAAGGGGTGGTTGTGGGGGGTTTCCCTTAATATGTCCTTGCCTCGGCGGAGGCATGGTTGTAAGCATGTGCCATCACCTCAGAGTAAGTCTTCCAAGTGTTGGCATTGATCATGTACTTGAAGAAACAATCACGTAGGCCTTGAGGGCGGTCTTGTCATCTGTCTCAGCGCAGCGAGAATACTCATGGCTGAAACGACCAACATATTCTTATAGTGACTCGTCCGGCTTCTGGCAAACAGTGTACAAGTCATCTGCAGAATGCAAGCGATTGGTCTAAAAGATGTGTTGAGAGACAAACAGTTTCCTCAGTTCCTCAAATGAGTCTACTGTCTTAGGTGGAAGACGGCAATACCAATTTAAAGCTCCGACAGAGAGGGTGGAGGGGAAGAGAAGACATCACTCTTCGTCGGTGTGCATCCGATATGCCATGGTGGACTCAAAGAGGTTAAGGTGTTCAATTGGGTCCTCCCTTCTAGTATAGAGTTGTAGACCAAGCTTTTGTTTTGTCTTTGCTTGAAGGGGGTGTCGAGGATCCTCCTTGTGAAAGGGCCAGGCCTGGGTTGGTTCTAGTCAGGTATCTCGGCCTGACGTTCAGCCTTCAACTTATTTACTTCTTCATGGAGCTGTAGGACAAGGGGGTCTTGAGTGAAGTCATGTACCATTGGGATTTTCTTTCGTAAGTCTCCATCGCCTCTTGGAAGTAGGAAAGTTTGAGCAAGGGCGCGTGATTTTTCCTTAGACTCGCCGTACTGACTTCTAAGGCGAGTCTGTCGGAATACCTCTGAGTCCCATGTACCTTCATGTTCCTCTAGGACATGTCGTTCCTTCCCTAGATTGGTAGCTGGCCTAGGTCGTAGGAGGGGACCGAGTCTTTCATAAACCCTTGGGTCATTGATCTTCGAGCATATGTGGAGGGGATTCTCTCGATGTTACTTTAGGAAGTCTCGGCAATCACGATAAACGGCTTTCGATCCCTCCAACCCTTCTGCAATGAGGTGTCTTCCTCCACTTCTCCTGCTTCGGGTCAAAACAGCTGGGTTGAGAGAAGTCTCATGTTGATCAATGTTGTGATGATTAACTCGCTCCTCATCAGGGATACCCATGTCGAAGGAAGGTGACCCTCTGTGTTGGGCGGCACCCAGATGATGGTTGATGTCCACAGGGGCAACAAGCTCGCGTGTTTGAGTACGCATAGTTTCATGGAGCGTCTCAAAGAGCTTCTCATACTGCTCCTGAAGGACCTCATTCTTCATTGCTATCTTGTTGTTTTGAGCTTCTAGCTCATCGACTTTAGCTTAAAGAGCAACCCTCTTTCCTTCTTTCTTTCGTTTTTTCGCACTAGGTGCAAGAGGGGTGTCATTCTGTGTGTTGTGGCTTCCTTCGCTCCCTATGTTGGAGATGGATGCCTGGTCAAAAGAGAGTGTACGAATGGTGGAAATCAGCTTGGCAAAGCTGAAGAGAGTAGGAATAAGTGTTGTTCCCACAGACGGCGCCAAATGTTGATGCACAAAATCAGTGAGGACTTTGGTACAACAGAAAGTGTTAAGTTTGTGACCTTCGCTAGATTGCTTCGGTCACTAGTATGGATAAGTATGTAAATTGATAGAGATAGGGAAGCAAACACAAGATGTACGTGGTTCACCCAGATTGGCTACGTGCACGGAGTAGAGGAGTTCTCATTAATTGTCAAGGGTTTACACAAGTACTTAGGTTCAAGCTCTCCTTTAGTGAGTACAAGTGAATGATTTAGTACAAATGACATTAGGAAATATTATGAGATAATGATCTCTATCTATAGAAGAGAGTTTCTAGTTTCATTTTGACATTGACACGTGTCGTGTTGTGATTGGCTTATGATGTTAACACGTGTTGCGCTATGATTGGCTTCTGATGTCGACACGGGTCACGCTGTGATTGGCCTCCTGGTTGGAAGGAAACTCTTCTAGGTCCTTGACGGTATAACGTTGACCGGTGCTCAGTAGTTTCGAGATTGGTCAAGTATGGTACAAACATGTTTCATACTCAAGTGGGAGAATGTTAGAACATGAGTATGAAACTGAATATTATGGTTAGTCGTAATGTTTCGATCGACATAGAAAAGTCTTGCTAGAAAACTTAAAACTATCCTAATTCTTGTAGGATTTAATATAGATTATCATAGTCCTTGTGAGACTGGAAGCCTATTTTGCTGATGCACTCATAATATATTTGGATTCATAGTTGGTATCCTATGGTGATTCTAATATGTGAATTATTAGGATTAATCTATTATAAATAGTGGTCATTGCTCTCACAAAACATACGCTCAATATTGAACTAAGACTTATTGTTGGTTTGAGTACTTTTGGTTTTGCAAGAGAGGAGAAGTGCATTGTTTAGAAGTTTGCTTTGGCTTCTTCTTCTACTGTTTTTACGAGTTAGTTTGTCATTGTGTTTATCAAATTATGATTTTAATACTTGTATAAATTTGTGATTCATGAGCTTAATCTCTTAACTTATATTTATGATAAGTTTAGTCTTACACCTAATTCTTCTACTTATGACCCTAGAAAACGACATAAATGCTAAGAATAACTTCAAATGCGTCATCCACATATATCACATTTTAAAACATATTATGTTAGAAATGGCAAGTAACTGATTGATAGGTACAAGAGTTATGTTCAACGTCCTAGCCTTGCTCATTCGAAGTTTTCTGTTTGGCAGACCCTCAAATTGTTTACATTTTAATCCGCGGTAATCAAGTTTGTCTGTTAGTCTTCCCGGATGCCAAAACGTGGGCATGAACCACCATCAATTTACTCGCACTTTTCAAGACGTAATACTTCTATTAAATGACTAAAGAAAAATATTTGAGAGAAAAAATTACATCTGGTCATCCTAATATTTGAATTTAATAGCATCTTTAAAGGGGATGTTAAATTCTAGGTGGAGATGTCAATATGCATATTGGACATAAAAAAAATCCTTCAAAGTTTCTAACGGAAGTGTTATTTGCTGGTTGAATTTGAAGCCTTTGTGATTAAAAGTCAAATTTGACATCAATAAAAAGGCAACGTCAATTTTATTTTTTGATTCGTTTAATAGTAACTCCCTTATTCCACTAGCATTTCAGCTAATAAAAATTTTATTTTAATAAATTTTCAAATAAATACACTCTTTTAAAGCTCTATACTAATAAAAAAATGTATATTTGACAATTTAATTGGAAAAACTCTAAATTTGACATAAAGCATGTCCAAGAAGATGTCAAATGTAAAACATCAAAATGATATTTGATGACTTTTGTCACAATTTCACGTTTATATGCAATTTTTTGCTACACTCAATAAGTTAACTAAAAATGTCCTTCTATAATTTTTTTTCAGTCCAAACAATGAAATATTTGAAAGATACAACATTTATTATGAATTGTATCACCCCGATAAAAAAAAAATTAAATCAATTGACATTAGTTGTCAAATTTGACGCCTGATGGCTTTTGGAGAGAGTTTCTTGCCATTTTATCCTATTTATTATTGTTAGATGAATTTAAATTTTGAAATTTGTGCATATCCACTATAGGAATCTCGAAATTCAAATTCATCTAACGATAATAAATAAGGTGGTAAGCACATACCGCACTAAAGGATGGTGAAAAAAAAAATACTCCCAAAGCTCTAAAAATTGAAATTACCGCATCATCCATCAGTTATAATTTAACTTTTACAATTTACATTTTCATTGAAAATGCTAAGTCGATCGGACCCGATCAGATGGCAAAAGGTTGGCAACGCTTGGGCCTTGCCAGATTGATAAAGAGCCCACATTTCCCCAGTGAGCCCAATGAAAAAAAAAATTCAATTAAATGTTTAAACCGCCGTTAGGGTTTTACTTCAACCCGCACCTCTCCATCTCCAGGTTTCAGACAGAAACACTGTGAGAGTGGCGATGGCGGCAAAAGCAAGAAACCCTAGAAAGACCCGAAACCCAGATCTGGTTCGTGGGGTGGGTAAGTTCTCGAGGTCCAAAATGTACCACAAGCGTGGTCTCTGGGCTATCAAGGCCAAAAACGGCGGCGTTTTCCCATGCCATGACCCGAAGCCGGCGGCCGAGACCGCACCCGAGAAGCCCCCGAAGTTCTACCCCGCTGACGACGTCAAGAAGCCACTCGTCAACAAACGCAAGCCCAAACCCACCAAGCTCAGGTTCCATTTTCTCAAATTTTTCATTTTTTTTTAAATTAAAAAAAAATAGAAAAATGGGTTTAATTTATTGGTTAATTTTAATTATTTGATTTGGTTGATTGAATGCAGGGCTAGTATTACAGCAGGGACGGTGTTGATTATATTGGCTGGGAGGTTTAAGGGCAAGAGAGTTGTTTTTCTTAAGCAGCTTCCATCTGGGTTGCTTCTTGTTACTGGTGAGATTTTCTTTCGTTTTACATGAAACACTTCCTGTGGTGTTTATGTTTCGAGTTCTTTTCGGTTTTAGCTGAATAGTTGTATTCTTACTGTTATTTTTTGTTCTACTTTACAAGTAATGTCGTATTTTTTTCATTTTCTGAATAACAAGTTTGATAAACTCACTCCGACCATTTGATACATTTGAATCCTTGAATGCCAGTCAATATAGGTTTCTAAATGCGTAATAACCTCGTACTGTTTAGGCCAAATGCCAACAACCTTGATTTGTAGCCAGCATCAGTCAAATTTGGTGCAGAAATGATGGTTCCCTTCGTTGTAAAATATTGCAAAACCACCCCCTGCTTATGCACTTGGGGGAATGCTCCTCTCCCATTGAACAGGATATTTTGTAGTGGGGTATGTTCAAATAGGGTAGTTTGTACTGTGAGTGATGTGGTGTTAGATTTGTTCTTCTGAAGCTGTATCACACAGCAAAATTGTTATTGGACGATGATTGATGCATGAAAGAGGAATATTTTGCGGGAAAGAGTATCAATTTGTGTAGTGTGATTCATGTAGACGTGTATTTCTCGAGAATGTGATCTCTGCACCTTGCATCATTCAATCGTGATTCTTCACGATTGAATGTGTATTTCTAGTTTTTGGCGCTTGCATGCTTCTTCACGAAACTTGTTAAGTTTCTTTCTAACATGAGTATTGATTTTATCCATTGCAGGGCCCTTTAAAATTAATGGTGTTCCCTTGAGACGTGTTAATCAATCTTATGTGATTGGCACTTCCACCAAGGTTGACATTTCTGGGGTGAATGTAGAAAAGTTTGATGACAAATATTTTGCAAAGGAAGTTGAAAAGAAGAAGAAGAAGGGCGAGGGAGAGTTTTTTGAGGCCGAGAAAGAGGTAAGATTTATTGTTTCTTCATTTACATAACAAATTCATGCTTCTCTTCCATTATTGCTATTGTCTTCATGGACTTTAAAGTAGTTCAATGTGGCAGTGCAATCGCGGTCTTCTAATTTTGCGTATTATATTTATCATGCAACGGAATACCCTGAGATGAAAGGATAAGATTATACAGATTGTCGACTTGTAAACTGTTGGAGAATAATGTTCACTGTGCCTGATTCCGTTGCAATATTGTATGTTGTCTCTTAAAATTTTTCCAAACAATAAATTGTAGGAAAAGAGTGTGCTCCCACAAGGAAGGAAAGATGAACAGAAGAGTGTGGATGCATCATTGATAAAGTCCATTGAGGCTGTCCCAGACTTGAAGACATACTTAGCGGCGAGGTTCTCGCTGAAGGCAGGCATGAAGCCTCATGAGCTTGTCTATTAGGCCATTATCTCATATACTACTTTTTAGGATCCTTTTGTGCTCTTGGACGTGTTTGTTTCAGATTATCGGCATACTCTGTATTTTCATTTTACCGGCATATCAAAGATGTTGTCTGGGTCATTTTGATTTTTCACTGGATCATTTGAAATCGGCAAATTTCTTCTACTTCTTTGCACACAAATAGGTATTATTCCGTAAAAGCAAATTTAATCCGCTTCAATCGTGAATAAATTATGATCGCAAAGTAACTATATACAGAGTTTCAGATGCCGGAATTGATCATAACAAATAAAGAATCGATGGACACAGGCTCTTTGGCAAACACACTAATTGGGCATGATTATACCATTTCAGGTCTGGGTCTCACAATGTTGTACACATCAATGTTAGTCAATTGATATGGTGTCATCTCTTTTGCAGGTTTCGGACCCGAGAGACGGGGTTTAAGAGGAAGGCAATTAACTTTTATTTTCACAAAATGAAGGATAAAAGGGGTTCAATCCTGATGATGATAACAATATAATTAATAATAAACACCTGCCACTTTGTACTACAATCTAATGATATTTTTCTTCACTTGTAAATAAAATATCTTATTTTAATATAGCTTAAAAACACTCGCCTTACTCTGCATCTTGGGCATGAAAGATTAACAGGGTTCATCCATATGGCCATAGACAATGTGTATCATGCCCCCAAACACTCGGAAACCTTTAAAAAGTTAGACAGATGTGATGGCCCTACTTAAATTAGGAAATTTGGTTAGTAGTTCACTTTTCGGGGGCTGGTTACAGTATTAGTACTTGGTACTATTACTGTATGATAGTCAGATATTTTATTGAATGTATTTTACACATATCTGCATTTAATAAAGGCGATCCATTTCCAGGGTTGATAAGCGGATTCTTAGGCCATCTCTAACCGAATGGTCTAGAGGGTCAGATGGCTGAAAATAGCCCTAAAATCGTCTCCAACCGAGGGTTAGGCCAGAGGGCTCGAGAATCTGGGAGGGCCCCACGGAATTTCAAAGGGCCAAAGGGCTGGTTGCTTTTAGCCAGCCAGCCAACCAGCCCTGGGCTAGCTATTTTTTTTTTATAGTTTTCTCATTGCTGTCGGTTATAACCGACAGTAATAGTTATTCAGGCAAATTTTTTTTTAGTTACTATTAGTGTCGGTTAACCGACACTAACAGTTTGAATTTTTTTTAATATAACAGCTAGTAGCCATTGTATTAATTTTTTTTATAGGAATTTAAACTTCTTTTTTTCCTTTTTTTTCCCATTTCCCCCTTTTGATATGAATCAAATTTTGTTTCATATTTTTTTTCAATTCTATTTTACAAAATTTGTTTCAATTTTTTTTAATTCTATTTTTTTCTTTCTATAACTTCTATTTTACAAAATTTGATTCATATTTTTTTTTTCATATAACTTCTATTTTTTTTCCTATAACTTCCTAGGCCATTTATACAACATTAAATTAAATTAAGTAACATGAAACAACATTAAAAAATATGAAACAACATTAAATAACATTAACCAACATACAAATTATACAACATAAAAAAACATTTAACAACATGAAACTTAAACAACATTTTTAAAAACATTTAACAACATAAAACTTAAAAGCCTACGTCATGTTGAGGTCACTTAGCCGTTGGATTTGAATTTAAATTGTAGTTTTTAAATAATAAATTATGTTTGGCCCTCGGTTGGAGACGGTTTTTTGTGACAGGGCTAAAATGAGCCCTCTGGCCCTTTGGCCTTTGGTTGGAGACGGAGGCAAATACGGCCCTGTACTGTTCATTAAAATATTAATATCTTGCGGAATCTTGGAGAGCCAAAGGGCTAAAACGAGCCATCTGGCCAGCCCTCGGTTAGAGATGACCTTAGGCCATCTCCAACCAAAGGGTCCAGAGGGCCAGAGGGCTGAAAATAGCCCGAAAACCATCTCCAACCGAGGGCTAGGGCAGAGGGTTCTAGAATTTGGGAGGTCCCCACAGAATCGGGGAGGGCTGGCCACTTCTAGCCAGCCAGCCAGCCCTGGGCTGGCCAATTTTTTTTTTGAAGTGTTGGATTTCCTGTCGGTTAAAATCGACAGGACTAGTATAGAATATAATGAATTAAGGCTAATGACAACTGGGATATTTATTAATTAGTATTAGTGTCAGTTATAACCGACACATATAGTTTGAAAAAATTTGAAAACAACGGCTAGCTGACTGCTAGCCGTTGTATTCAAAAAATTTTTTTTAATTTAAACCTTTTTTTACTTCTATAAATATGGTGAAGCTCTTTCAATTCTTCACTTCATCTGCAATATTTCCTTCAATATATTTTTCAATATTTCCTTCATTTGCAATATTTCTTTCAATTTTTCAATAATTTCCTTCAATATTTTTTCAATAATTTAAATAATAAATTATGTTTGACCTTATGGCCCTTTGGCCCTCGGTTGGAGATAGTTTTTTGTGACAGGGCTAAAACGAGCCCTTTGGCCCTCTGGCTCTCAGTTGGAGACGGAGGCAAATATGGCCCTCCAAGATATTAATATTTTAATGAACAGCACATGGCCATATTTACATCCGTCTCCAACCGAGGGCCAGAGGGCTCGTTTTAGCCCTATCACAAAAAATCATCTCCAACTGAGGGCCAAAGGGTCATAGGGCCAAACATAATTTATTATTTAAAAACTACAACTTAAATGTTTTTTAAAATGTTGTTTAAGTTTCATGTTGTATAATTTTTATGTTGGTTAATGTTATTTAATATTGTTTCATATTGTTTAATGTTGTTTCATGTTACTTAATTTAATTTAATGTTGTATAATGGCTTAGGAAGTTATAGGAAAAAAATAGAATTTAAAAAAAAATTTGAAACAAATTATGTGAAATAAAAGTTATAGGAAAAAAATGGAATTTAAAAAAAATATGAAACAAATTTTGTGAAATAGAAGTTATAGGAAAAAATGGAATTTAAAAAAAAAAGAAATAAATTTTGTGAAATAGAAGTTATATGAAAAATTTTGTAAATAAAAAATAATAATAAAACTGTAAAAAAAAAAAAAACAAAAACACATGCAACGGCTACTAGTCGTTGCATTTGAATTTTTTCTTAAGAAATCCTGTCGGTTATAATTGACAGGAATACATGCTATTATTTAGTATAAATTTTATTTTTGTCGGTTATAACCGACAATAATACATTTATATTAAATAATAGCATGTATTTCTGTCGGTTCCTACAGAAATAACAAAACATTAAAAAAAAAATAGCCCTCTAGCCCTCTCCGATTCCGTGGGGCCCTCCCAGATTCCAAAGCCCTCTGGCCTAGCTCTCGGTTTGAGACGGTTTTCTGGCTATTTTCGGCCCTCTGACCCTCTGGACCCTTCGGTTGGAGATGGCCTTACGTTGCCAATTCGCGAGTCATTTTTAGCTTTGCTGACAGAAGTTGGTTTCTCTTAGACCAACTCCAACCATGACTTATAACCTAAAATTCCCCATTTCCCCCCCCCCCAAAACCCACTCCAACCCATGACCTAAAATAAACCTAAAACCTAAAACCCAAATGGGGGCCAAATTCCGGTCACATTTTATGCCACAAAGTAAAATGGGCTCCACATTTCTGCTAAAGAAAAGCAACCCCACGTGGGGGTGTTCCCCCAGCTTTCAATGCAAAAAGTAGCTGTTGGCTATTTTATATCATAAGCCCAATGCAAAAAATAGCTGTTGGCTACTTTATATCATCCAAGTTCAAATTTTTTTTTTTTAGTTTTTTATGTATATATATTGAATCAAACGGCTTAGATCGAATATAATCAAATCTAACGGTAAAAAATCCAATGGTACAAGACGAAAGATGCTACAGACAAGATTTAACGGTCCAAATTTAAATCCAACGGCTAAAATAATTAAAAAAAATTATTTAACTTAAAATTCAACCAAAAACTCTATAAATACCTATGTATTTGTTCAAACATCCACACAAAACTCACCTTTCTCCTACAATTCTTCCAATTTTTCTTTCTACCATTTCTTATCATTTCCAAAATTTTCAAGATGGCAAAAGAGCATGTTAGATGTCGTAATTGGACCTTTGATGAAGATATTGCTTTATGTTTAGCAAGGATTTCTGTTAGTGAAGATGGTACCGTCGACACCAATCAAAATAGAAAGGATTTGTGGGGTAAGATCGTTGATAAGTTCCATGAAAACTCCAACGCTGGTCGAAGGGAAGTTGGTGGTGTTTATGATTGGTGGAAGATTATCAACAAAGCGTGCACTTTGTGGAAGGGAAACTTGGAGAAAGCCATGGTTGACATGCCTAGTGGAAGGGGCGCCTCAGAAATTGTGAGTTTCTTTGTTGATATTTTACTTGTCATGTACATAATAGTATTTTGCAACTAATTGTTTTTATGTATTTGTTGCATAAGGTGACAAAGCAAGGGCAATTTACAAGACAAGAACTACACCAAAAAATTAAGCTTTTAAGTTGCATCATGCTTGGAACATCCTCAAGGATTGTCCGGGGTGAGGAACCGGTGCGAGTCAACAATGTGAAAGATTATTTCATAATGAAACCCTACCCCCAAATGATGTCAATGAAAGTGTGAATTTTGCCGACAATGAAGATATCGACCAAATGAGCCCAACTTCTTCTTTGCCAAGGCCCTCAGGTAGAGATAAGCAAAAGGAAGCAAAGAGAAAAGAGAAGTCCCAAGATCCGATATGTGCACAATTTGCTAGCGAAATGGCAGCGTCGTCGGCAAGAAGAATCGGCCCAAATGTTTTTGGCCATGAAGCAAGAAGGGGATAGGGAGCAAGAAAGGTACGAAACTAATTTGATAATGGAGGACCTCGACAAATACACTCCAGAGAGAAAGAGATACTTACGTGGTAAGCAAAAAGAAATTTTACGAAGGAATGCCAAAAGGAGTATATTTCAAGATGATGATTCATCTCAAGACTATCACCCAAGTCCACCACCAAGTCAAGATGATGGATATTAATTATCTTTTCGATTGTATTAAGTTTATTTAGTCTATGAGTTTTCGAATGTATTAAGTTTATGAGATTTATTAATTGTCTTTTTTTTTTTTTTTTAAGTTTATGTGGTTTATCATGATTTTCATGTATTGATTTAGTGATTTTTCAAAATTTATCGAAATTTAAATATTTTTAGGTTAAAATGTTCATAAAATTAGTTTAGGATAGTCTACATAATTTTTTTTTCAAAAAAAAGTTATTTTTTAAAAAAAAATTAGCCTTAATTCATTTTTTGATAATCTAAGGCTAAAATTTTAGGCCAAAAGGGTTGGAGTAGAAAAACTGTTTCTGGGCTAAAACCTAAATTTTCTGGGCTAAATATTTTTGGGTTTTAGGTCAGAGTTGGAGATGGTCTTAGGGGAGAGCTAATACTGATAGGCGGTAGCTTAGCAGCATAGGAAGTAATGACATTATTGTCTCTCAACAAAGGAAATTTTTTGAGAATCTGTCAAAGAGAACATGTGAATTGGTAATAGTATCAAAGCACCACAAACATACGAAAAAACATGGAAAACACCATATTCGATGGGGAACCATATGGCGTTGATATCTTCCGAATACAAAATATGTTCAACATTCATGTGTGGTTGAAGGCATTTAAGAAGTGACATCTAACCAAAGCAGCAGACTGTAGAAGTTTCCTCACCAGAAGAAGCTTGAGTATCAATGAGGGATCTTGTACAAGGAAGAACATCTTTGCTGTCATGATAATGACGAAACAGATAGAACACAAAGACCTAAGATCCATGACGTAAGTCGAAACCCAACATCTGAAGGATGTTCTTCTCTATGCTTCAGGAAGAAATGAAACTTTACTAAAGTATTCTTTATGAGATCAAATTTCCAGGAGAAAACTACAAAGGAAACAAAAAGTAATAATTACAAGAAGCTGCTTTGACCGCAAATCAGGTAACAATTTCCTTACCTTTAATAAGTCTTCTTTCAGTCCTCCGCTTTTTCAAAACCAGAACCAGCCATGGTATCATGCTTTCTTTCTACTGGAAGATCTCTGAGTACATATTTTAGTTGGTCAGACCAATTGAAATTGATTTAGCAATGCTAGTTCCAGCTCAGCGTTCAAAGTGGCCGAAGATCTATTGCAATAATATATTCATATACGACTAGAGAATAAGATTAATCAACTAAAAAGGTACTCCTAAAAACACATTCGGAGTCCACCAGAAGTCAGCTAAAATGTTTAACGTATTTAATCGAAAAGAGTATTCATACATAAACATATCAATATAATAATATATCATGACAAACGATCAAGATTAAATCATGTATATTGCATTCCTCCTCCTTTTCATAAGTGCACAGTTTCTACTTCTTCAGTTTTTATAAGAAAACCAAAAAAACCTTTTCCCCCTTCTTTCTGAAAACAAAGGAAAAATGAAATCTTTACTCAAGAAAAAGAAATTGTATAACAGCATGGATTAGAAATCCACAAGGAAAACAGGAGCAGAGATAAAGCTAAAACAAACAGACACCTATCGTAACAAATAAATAGTAAATGAAAACCGGTCTCTATGTAAATTGTAAGCACAGACGGACAACTATTTAAATTTCTACGATTTTTTGTTGTACAAAGGATTTACAAAGTTGAGAACACATAAAGAAACTTATAAAAAAAGAATCAATGAGTACTAAAGAATTGATGAGTAACTGCACTACTAATAACCACAAACTTGGATTTGACAAAGCGGCTGCAAAACTGGGTCACTCACTGGGCATGGAATTGACATCGGCAGTTGGGGCACGTCTTCTTCTCCATGTTGAACCAGCGAAGGATGCAAGATGGGTGATAGACGTGAGAGCACGGCATCCGAATGAGCTCACTCACTTTCCCGTCCGACAGTTCCTCCAAACATATACTAAGTACCCAAGTCGCCATCACCCCTTTCAAAAATTCTCTCCGCCCCCAATTTCTCAACCACAAAATCCAATGAGAACGATGATGAGGTCAAACCTCCATTGCTACTACCAATTGCAAGTAAACCCATTGAGTCAGACAAATCATCGAACAGGTCGTCGACATAATCAATAGACAGGATTTCAAGTTGAGCCGCCATGATGAATCCCAGCGAGCCATTACGATTTGCAAGTTTCAAGGCCATAGATTTGATATAGGGTGCTAACGCCTCGTAGATGGAAGGATCGAGGCTGAGGGAAGAGGAGAGAGAGCGTAAGTGGGCGTGCAATTCTGAGTGTACGAGTTGGCGGGGAGAAAAACGAAGCGTGGCGTACCGGTCGGGACCGAGTGGGAATTCATCCAGAACATGGGTATGGAAGCGCTTTTGATGAATCTGGTCCTGACGGAGAGAAAGCTCGCCGACGAATTGGGACTTAGGGTCCGGCGGGCGTGGAATCCCTGCAGCTTCACAGAGACCCAGAAGTCCGATGTTCGGAATGAGAACGAGGAACGCTGAAACGCCATTGATCGATCGCTTGAAACTTGAAATTTGATGAGAGAGAGAGAGAGAGAGCGAGAGAGGGAGAGAGAGGAGATTTGTCATCCGAGAGTGAATGAGAGGTAGATGACGAATTAATGAAGCAAATAAAGGGCGGGTTTAGATTTGAGACTCCGCGTATTAGTTTATAGCCGTTAACTTCAATTCAAAAGCTAAGCGGGTGGTGATTTTTGAAAATTTTTAATGGCCGTTTGCTGTTGCCTTTTATTTCTGTTTTTAATTGAATTTAGTGTAAAATATTGTTACGCTCGTGGGGATCTAAAAATCTAGA
Source organism: Malus domestica (assembly GCF_042453785.1). Taxonomy (NCBI): domain Eukaryota; kingdom Viridiplantae; phylum Streptophyta; class Magnoliopsida; order Rosales; family Rosaceae; genus Malus; species Malus domestica. The sequence goes on from NC_091672.1 coordinate 7,115,889, forward strand.
TTCTTGGGGGAACAAATTTTTTACAACAATTGACATTTCAGTTTGTTACTACTGAATACCGTAGACGAATCAAAAAATTGTTTATACTATCAAGCATAAATGAAGCTTTTGTAAAAAATTACAAGATTTGGATAAATAAAATTCATGGTTTCTAGTATTTAGCTGCAAGTCTAATATTTTGGTTGTTGACTACTAAAACGTTACATAATTTCAGTTTGATGATGCTGTCGCATACTTTGTTGGCTTCAATAGCGATTTCGTGTTAAAGAAAACCGATACTTCATATTAAAAATCTAGGGGTGCTTCCAAAATTTGAGTGGCATTGAAGCTACCCAAAAGGACAACGTAATTGCACATGAACTTACGTCAAGATAGTATCTTTAGAAAAGGTGACGTGAAAATCACATCAAACGTTTTTGGAGGAAAAAATGAATTGATTAGTTAAGTTATGGGTGACATCGCTTTAAAGTTTTAATGTCAATTTATGTCTGGGACGGGATAGTACTTTATTGTAGTAACGGAAAACAATTATGTCTATGCATCCTGATGCAGCGTCCGATTCTTACCAATTTCCCTCCCCTCTGATAGCTAACAATTGAAGGATCAATTCCTCACCTGTTTCTCATCAACTCTCTGACTCGAGGATAGATTGAGATGGGAGTCAACCGAATAAATGTACATAAGTTCCCAAACACAACCAAATTTACTACGCTATTTGCGTGTTCATATTATTCATAAACCCGCAATACAACAGTGCAGGATAAAAATTTATTGCCTTGCTTCCAAGAAACTTCTTTTTCAACAGAACAACCATCAATTAGCAAATACTAGAAGATCCATGCTAGTTAGATAGTATTTCCTCGTCTACCTCCTTGTGATTTTCAGAGCATGCTATCTGCACGAGATGGCAATCTTCTGAAGAAATTGCTTGGAATCGAAGGTAGCTTGCTTCGGAATCTAGGATGCCTTAGCCAAACAATGCCTGCAGCCAGAGCAATCATCTTGAATGGTGTCACGTAGAGCACCACAGCGGCAATTAGACACAAAAATACAAACAGGCTGCTTGCTCTTGGGTCTCTCCAGCTAAGGACCGCCTGAAATCTCTCTCCCTGAGTTGCAATGTCTCCAACCACTGTCTGAATTCTTCCAGCCACACTTCTTAGTCTGTCGTACCTCATCCTCACGACATCTTGACCCTTAGACGTAGGGAAGGTGTCAAACTCTTCATCCAATTCATCCGGGTGAACTGCCTCTGCCCATGAAAGTTTAGTGTCCATGTGAGGCGGAAGCCTTGGACGGAAGCGGAAGTTCCATAATCCGATGAGAAACATGTAGAGAAAGATAGTTGGCAGAATCAATTCAGGGTAGCAGATCAGTAGGAAAAACAGGAAATGGACTAAAACAGTAGTGATCGGGTTTTTCCAATGACGAACTTCACCAAGCCACCTGCTCATGGAGATGAGGCCGGAGAATAGTGAGACAATTCTAAAAAAGTTAGCCTTACTTCTTCTCATGCTCCACACGTGGGAGTCTACATCTAGCATGTACTCAACAACCTCTTTCCTTAGTGGTGGTTCAGCTCTGCCAAGTCTCACGGCTACAATGTTCATTGCCTGATATCTCAAACTATCCAACTGATTTACAGTGAATGGATGCAGATAATGCATTTTTGGCAGCAAGGGGTGGCCGTAGAGGTAAATTATATTAGTTAGTGAAAGACATGTAAATCTTACTGCTAATTGGAGCTCTCCCATTTTTTTCAATCCGGATGGTTGTAGGACTAGAAGCGGATAAGAGTTTGTATAAATCCGATCCATTTCTAGGGTTGATAGCCGAATTCTCACCTTGCCAATTCTCGAGTCATTTTTAGCTCCACTGCCTGAAATTGGTTTCTCATTTCCACCGAGGTGGCAGTTGTCGAAAACTCCCAGTGTGATCACCGTGCAAGGGTCGTAGACCTCCCATGTATATTGTTCATTCCACTTGGGACTGAAGCTTTCGATGATTGTTCTGGTCCTCACCCATTTCTGCCCGTACTTGGCTACGCAGTAGGCATCTGTTGTTGCTTTGTCATCCTTGTTCTTCATTGGAAGAAGTCCTTGCGCGCTTAAGATCCCTACTTCAAGAATCCCAATTGGATGCTTCCATAGCTGCCTGGCAGTAGGCCTCACGTCGCTTATGTACAAGGTTGATTCATCTAGTACATGGTAAGCACCCTCAAGACAGACTCTGAGATGGACTCTGGTCGAAAACTTGTGGTCGTGCCTCTTGTCTCCCTCCAAAGCACCAAAACCAAATTTTTCGAGGTTGAACCAACGTGAATGGACTGGCCTGTGATCCAACCGCCTCTCAAAGATTGTCAGCGGCAGGTTTATTTTTCCCACATGTTCATCTTTTGCAGCACTCACTTTATTTTCAACTGTAAGCACAAGCTGTTCTTCAAAAGGCTCAGCTGCTACGAAGACCAAGTCTTCGTTCCACATGGGATTCGCTGTCCTGGTTGGAGATACCTTTGTTTTAAGTGTTTGATTTCCGACATGAGCCTTGACGAAAGCTTGTGGTGGTTGGCTTCTATCGTGTGGCTCCACATCCTGAGCTTCGATTACATTAACTCTAAGGTACCACAGCTTCGGCGAGACATAAACCTTGGAGCGAATGCTGAAAACTCCCTCTCCGTGAACTGAAGCAGCGTCTGAGTGCCAGGCTTCTGGGAAAGCTTCATCAGCCTGTGTACCCATCCAAACTGCAAGCATCACCTCTCCTCTAACCTTAGTATCTCTCCGCCGGTCTTCTAATCTGTACCATTGAGGTGCCAAAGGGCTATCTGGTGGAACTCTAGTCGGCACCTCATGCATGTCAAACACCACCTTCCCAACATAGTCATCTCTTGCCACCATCCCTTTATCCTTGACATAAACTTCGAGTACCGAAGACTGAATCTTCTCCTTTGCAAATGCAAAAACTTCCTTCCATTCAGGGTTTGTCTTCTTCTCAAAGTGCTTTGTTTTGCCCTTGTAATTTCCCAGCTTCACTTGTACATATGGATCACAGCTTCCCGTCACGGGGTTTGTCGGAAGATCTTTGGCTTTCTCAACTCTTACATATAGATAAAACATCTGCTCAACGAGATCGTAAGTGCTCGTAGCTCTATCGCTGCTTATCCACCCTCCTCCACCGCGAAGTCCTCCATGTGGCCATCGTTCCCCGAGCTGGGGCTTCGTGTCCTTCAACTTGTAGTCCTCTTGGTTAGGTGCTGCTTGTGACTTCATTGGTGCAACTTTGTATGCTTCTCTAGTACCTGAAAAACACATATACGGTTACACATCAGTAATAATTATAGAAAATATCTGCAGAAGATTAGCTCTATTTCAGATATAGATTTCAGGTTCCTCTTACCTTAGCACACAAGAAAACCTTGAATCCCAAGGGTTTCTCTTTTGATAATCCTTACCTTCTCGGTTAGATTTGTATGTTCTAGCCGATGATTCTTGTCTTAGAGTAAAATTTGCGACCGCGAATTTGAGCTGTTCCCGGCTTTACAGATGCTTAAGGTACTGTACTCTTGAATTCTGCTTCTGTGGTATTAAGAGTCACCTTCTACAAGCAAGTCAGAATCCTGCATTTTCTTGTGTTCTAACTTTTAGGGCATCTGCCACCTCCACTACCAATTTGGAATTGCCTTTTTGGTTGCTGTCATGTAAACCAAAAAGGAATTCTGTTAGCTTTGATTGGATAAAGAATAATCAAAGTATTGATTGAAAATGACTATGGCATGGAGGAAGTGTGATAGTGAAGGTATTTACTATCTAGACCACCATCCAAACCTCTTAAAAGCAAATTCAAGCGAGGCATACTAACATCCGATTTTAATATTTCTTCTTTATTATCATATTGTGCTATAACGAGCCCAAGCTGCAACTTAAATATTTAGGCAATCACTATATGGGTTAATAAGTCTCATTATACTTGCTTTTGAAAGAGTCTGAATAGCGATCCTCTTTACTATTTGTATGCTTAAATTTTGTAATGGACCAAATCATGCCACTGCTAAAAAAACTGTAAAGAAAACAAATAGAGTTGATTAATTAGTTGTTCTATATTTCTGGAAAGAGATAAAAAGATGCCCCACTTGTGAGGACAAAGGTGGTCTTTTGGACTCCAAAGTTTCAAAACATTGTGATTTTAGTGCAACTTTCTCTTTCCTATATTCTCCCCCCTTTTTTTATTTAAATTGTCAAACTTCATGATGAACAGCCCAAATTACCCTTCACCCTACCTTGGTTGTTTTGAAGAATCCAGCATGCATGACCAGTGCTATCTTGTAATTTTGCTTGAAGTACATCAGTTGGACTATTTGTGCAGTTCTCTTCTTTCTGCTGCAAAGCTAATGTATGCAAAGCAAAACAGATACAGATGATTAAAGAGAGAGCTTAAAGGAGTGTGGTGAGCTTAAAAGAAAAGCAAAAGCAGTTTGCAGAAAGAAAGCTTAAGGAAGATCACCTTGCACACAAAGATGCTTTTGTTCATTATTCTCTTACTTTATTCTCTCTTTAATTTAGATATAATTTAGGGTTGAAAATGTTGCTTTTCTCCTCTTAGAAAAAAATCGATAGTTTTTTAGTTGGCTACTGGTTAGGATGCATTATTGCATTCGACGAGTGCATGTACGCAATTTTGCTCTCATGGAAACTTTCTGACGTGCTAGTCGGAAGATAGGTTAATGCGAGAGATGTTATTTACACATTTTTATAAACGTATGCAAGAATTTCTCGTCAGTTAGTTTTGGGAATTAATGGCACAATCTATGTGAAAAACTTTGTTATATATTCATCATATTATTCAGAACTTCATATGCTTTGTTAAGAAGAGCACTACAGAAATAATCTTCTTCTGCTGCCTTTCCCTTTGGAAAGATAATGAATGTTTGATTGAGATATTTTCAAGAGATTTTTTAGCATGCACCATTGTATGAATAATATGTGGCCATTGAACAATCCTAGTCTGAGTTTCAATATTTCATTTATTTAGTGCATGCCATACACTGAAGCATTTAGAGTTATTATTCCCTCATAACTAGACTGCTAGAAGATATACAGCGCCAGTTTTTAACTGCCAAAGATGATTTGGCCATCATGAAACTTTAAAAACAAAAATATAAGAAATTAGCCACAAGATCATGCACAAACTAGAGCTATAACACCAAAAAAAGGGAAAACTAGGGTTGATTTAGATACACCAACAATGCATAATACAAAAAATATTGAAAAGACTTGTAGCTCAAGTAATAATGATGAACGTTTATCCATACATTTAAGATCATACTCTCATTTTCACTCTCGTTTGTAATAATAATAAAAAAGAAGGTAGATCACCAATTTCAAGTCACGGAAGACAAGAAACATAAACGTTGTATTTTAAGTACCCAAAACTCACAAAACGAATATGAGAATTTTGAAAAATTTAGAATTATGAATGCACTCATCATGTAATATAATGCATTGGTTGCAACTTTAAACCAAATTTTTAGGAACCACGAAAAGGATATAGCAATATGAGATCATTTTGACCCGAACCCGAAAAAACAAAAGGATCCAAACCTGAAGGCTTTCTTCTATAAGCAGAGACCGGATGAAAGTTCGACGACATTGATTGAAAAAACTTCAGAAAATGAATTTTCTAAATTTGCAAAGAACCAACAAACAATGTTAAAAATAAGGGAAGAGGATCCTCTCCGTATTCACTTTGTGGGGATCTTAAGGATCTCCATATTCTAACCATTTATCGTATATCGTGCGGTTAATTTTCGTCAGGTACTATTTGTGTTTAATTTTAAATAAAAAAAGTTAAATAATTTCTGACCGCACGACGCATGATAAATGGCTAAGATGTGAGAATCCCTAGGATTCCTAATATTTGGATCCGAATGGGATCCAAATCCAAAAATAAGGGTTATGGGTTTGGTAGAGGGCCACTTGGGCTGATTAGTTTTATTTTAGGGTTCTTTAGAGATAGACCATTGAAATTCCTATTCTTCAAACAAAAATCCACCTTTTTTTTGGTTTTTTTTTTTGAAACAAATGATATCACTAAGGGGGAGGGGGTGGGTTTAGCCTCACAATGGGCTAGCAATAATATGGTCCAAATTCACCTTTGGCGAGAATCGAACATAAAACATCTCACTTACAAATAAAGAGGAATACTATTAGACCGTAGTAGGGGTGAGCACAGGTAGGGTCGGGCCTAAATTTGAAGGGATCAGACCAGACCTGCTTTAAAATGAAACGGGGCGGGGCAGGCCGGGGATTGAAATTTCTGAAGTTGAAACCGGACATAACCCGGTTTGTTTGAAACGGGCTAGCTCGGGCCAGGTCTATGGGTTTAACATAAGGGAATGATGTCATTCAAGTTGTCTTCCTCTAGCGTCGTGAAACCTAGATGCCCAACAACAAAACTGTCAGCCATGGACAACGACGCCTTCAACACCGTCTTTTCCAAGTCTAATGATAAAAAGCACTTCCCTCATGCCATCATTGTCGCCATCTTCGTCGATCTAGGGCCCATTAAATTCTCTGATCTGGAACCATGTGCCATCTTCGTCTATTTGAGTGAGATTTCAATAAAATCAAAGGAGGGACTAAGAGCAGGTTGGGGTTAGAAATGAAGGGATTTGAAGAAGTTTGGTGATGTTAGAATGGTTTTTGGACTTGCAGAGAGTGAGAGAAATGAGAGACGTATGAACTTGGTGGCTTTTAGTTTGGAGTCAAAGAAGGAAGAAGGCTCTAGAAGCTTGGGAAGGTTTCAAAATGAGAAAGAAAAAGGGCTGAGAGGAAATTGAATTGGCAATTTCCTTCATTCAATTTCATTTTGTATCATTATTGTAGAAACGGGCCCAATTTCATTGTATTATTATTATAGGAATAGGCCAATCCATTCATTCAAATAGGTAGGTTTCTATTCCCCTAGCAGTACCCATCAATTGCATTATAAAAATGGGCTGGTCCAGGGCCCCGTGGGTCTGAAGATTTGGATCCACCCTGCCATGTATATATCACTAACCCGCCAAGCCCTGTTTATTCTAAAAAAAATTGGACTCGACTTGCCAATCCTGTACCCGTTTGCCCACCCCTAGATTGTAGTACTAAATGGCTCAAACAAAAACCCACCTAATTATAAACATTCAAATAAACCTTAAATTTAGCCATTTAGTACTACGGTCTAGTGGTATTCCTCTTCACTTTTAAGTGAGAGGTCTTAGGTTAGATTATCTCAAAAAGGCGAATTCGAACCACATTATTGCTAGTATACTATGAGGCCCATCCCTCTCCCTATTAGTGTAAAAAATATTGTTTGTTCAATATATATATATATATATATATATATATATATATATATATATATATATATATGTGTCACGCCTCGATCCTGACATTCTTCCAGGATCGACACGTGACGTCATTAAATACGCGTATCTCTAACTTACCCCGCCTCCGGGATATGGCAAAGCACAACTCGATAATCAAATTGCATAGTAATTTTTCGTATATTTTATGGTAGCATCTAACCTCCTCATTAGACTGCCTACTTACCCTAAACAGAGATTAAGCCATTCGTAGTTCGTCCTTCATTACACTCGAACAATCATCACATAAATCACTATGTCTCAACATAATACCACACAATAGGCATGCAACATCACGAGGAACATTCAACAAAGCGCAACATAAATCTCTAGCCACATTTGTCAACGAATCTAGTCATAATGAAAACAATCACAACCAACATCATTCCACAATCACATCAATCAATAATACATACCATACACCGAAATGCATGGCTAGAGCGACACAGTTCGGTCGAAGCTTACATCTCTGAAGTTGAAATCAAATCCAAGGAACCAACAAGTCAAATGATGCGATTTCAGACCACTCAATGAAATCCATCAACATCGGGTTTTAGACCACTCAATGGAATCCAAACCAGGATACGATTTCAGACCACTCAATGGAATCGCGAAGTAAAAGGGATTTTGGACCTTTCAACGGAATCCGAGTGGATTCGATTCCGAACTACTCAACGAAATCGCGGAGTACAATGCATATCGAACCAGTTAATGAAATAAAAGCTGGATACGATTTTGGACCACTCAACAGAATTGAGAATCATGAGGGATTCCGAACCACTCAACGAAATCCAGACAGAGCAGGGAACCGGACCACTTAATGGAACCCCAACGGAAACCCAGTTTCGGATCACTCAACGGAACCGAGCAGAAGTTTAAGGAATATAGCAATGGCTCGAAGAAACAATACAAGAACCAAGTACTCAATTTAGAAGGTTGAACGAAATGAAACAAAACACAGTTACTAAGTTTAGAACAAATCAACGAATCAGGATATGAAACGATATCGAAGCAACGAATCCCCATGACAGTGGGTTAACGATCCACTAATAGCCCTCACATTTCATCACATCATATCACATTCCACAAACATTTTCAATGCACAAATCAAAACATACTTAATAAACAAGTATAATATAATACGATGTCACTCGTACGCGAACGAGTCACACGTCAACCGAGCAGACACATCATCACGATGAGCCCATCAAGCTCCATGAAATCTCAACCACACTCTAGGATAACCGGCATGCTAGAAGAACTCAAGCTAGTTGACTAAAAAGCCAACCGTCGATCAAGGTCGAGAGTAGGGTCCACAACCTTAGAAATCTAAACCGAAAGATCTGCCTATCAGATTTTCGATCTGTAACTTCCCAAGAGTCTCACTACTCTTCTAAAACAACATACTAAAATTCCATTATGATCCATCGGTTGAATCTTCGCCAATCGTTAAGATTATGTGGCAGTCAACGTTTGATTTTACAAACTTAGAAATCCAATTCGGTAAGATTTGTACGTCGGATTCCCGATCTGTAAGTTCCTATTGTCATCAAATATTATGTGCTATAACACATTGAAGTTTGGTGACAATCCAACGGTCAGATCGTCGTTCTCTACAATAGTTAAGTGGCGGACCCTAATGAAACGAGGTACAAACAATCAAATCACATCAAACGGATATCAAATATGAAATTAGGGTATCGAATTTAACTTAAAGATGCACCATTGGCCCACTGGCCACGCGTCGCCGCATACGGCAGCCGACCGCCACGACTCACCGGAAAATTCACTTAACTCCAAAAATTACCAAATTTTGCATGAATGTAGAGCAAAACAAGAAGAAGAACTTTAATTCCTGGGCCAAAGTCCAATTCGGCTAGGAAATTCCTGAAAATACCCTCGATCCATCGGAAACCCTTGAATTGGTTGTGCTCGATTCGACCTCAAAACGAGCTCCAACGCCTTCACCACTGCTTGGGCTTTGTTCATGAGGTTGATGGGAGCCTTTTGATGGTGGTGGTTGACGGAGTTACCTTCGAATTTGATGGATTGCCACCCCAAAGACTATTGCACCCACCGATGCAATTCTCCACAATCATGAACCCAATCTCCTCGAATTTGGTGGAAATGGTAAAGGAAGGGTCGAGATGATGATTGGAAGTGTTGGATCAGCCCAATTCGTCAGAAAAGCAATGAATTTCGTTGGAGAATTGGTACGATTCCCCTTATTCTCTTTCTCCCTCATTTCCCCTCATTTACCTGCTTTATGATTGGTCAGTCCCCTCCTCTATTCCCTCATTTTTCATTACTCTCCTCCGTCAATTTCTCATTGTCCACCATCCTGGCCACACATATGGCACCATCGCACTGCTCCAACAAAAATTGGAGCCTTCCAGATTTATGGTTAAATGACCATTTTGCCCTTAACTTCATTCATTAATAACTCCAAATTACAATCTGTTGGCGCTCACATGTTCGTATTGACATGTACTCTCCAAATATATAAGGAAATCTAGAAAATTATGAAAGGATCAAATACGTCCATGAATAATCTCGTTTAATACAATATGGGCGATTTCGTTCTTTTAACTTATCGAGAAAAAAAACTATATGACGCAATATAAATGCATCGAAACTACAAGTATGAATACGAAATACGAGATACGTAATTTTAAATAGTGGAATCCAAGGACGAGATTTCACATCCTTCCCCCTTTAAAAAAAATTTGTCCTCAAAATTTCCCTGTCATCCCCACCAACTCAACACCGCAATAATTCTGCTGATAAAAAAATACTGAATGAAGTTCACACTTCATCTATTCTCGGATTGAGCAAACCTCAAGTTCGACAGTTTCAAACTTCAATGCACCACGTAAAAAAAATAATTACAACATAGCCATGTCATCAAAGACGATACCAATTTCACAACACAATGATTAACATCCACAGGTAAAGGTAGTTAGACCTAATACCTAAGCTTTGATACCACTAAAAGTTGTCATGCCTTGATCCTGACATTCATCCAAGATCGACATGTGACATCATCAAATACATGTATCTCTAACTTACCTGCCTCCGTGATATGGCAAAGCACAACTCGAGAATCAAAATGCATAGTAATTTTTGGTATACTTTATAGTTGCATCTAACCTCCTTGTTAGACTGCCTACATACCTTAAACAGGGATCAAGCCATTCGTAGTTCGTCATTCACTACACTCGAACAATCATCACATAAATCACTATGTCTCAACATAATACCACACAACAGGCATGCAACATCACGAGGAACATTCAACGAAGCGCAAAATGAATCTCTAGCCACATTGGTCAACGAGTCTAGTCATAATGACAACAATCACAACCAAAACCATTCCACAATCACATCAATCAATAACACATACCATACACCGAAATGCATGGCTAACGCGATATAATTCGGCCAAAGCCTACATCTCTGAAGCTGAAATCAAATCCAAGGAACCAACAAGTCAAATGATGCGATTTCGGACCACTCAACGAAATCCATCAACATCGAGTTCCGGACCACTCAACGGAACCAAGACACCAAAGAGGATTTCGGACCACTCAACGAAATCCAAACTAGGATATGATTTCAGACCACTCAATATAATCGTGGAGTAGAAGGGATTCCAGACTTCTTAATGGAATCCGAGTGGATACGATTCCGAACCACTCAACGAAATCGCGGAGTACAATGCATATTGAACCACTCAATGAAATCCAAGCTAATACGATTCCAGACCACTCAACAGAATTACGGATCATGAGGGATTCCAGACTACTTAACGGAAACCCAGTTCCAGATCACTCAACGGAATCGAGCGGAAATCCAAGGAATATAGCAATGGCTAGAAGAAACAATACAAGAACTAAGTACTCAATTTAGAAGGCCGAATGAAATGAAACAAAACACAAGTACTAAGTTTAGAACAGGTTAATGAAGCAAGATATGAAACAATATCGAAGCAACGAATCCCCATGACAGTGGATTAACGATCCACTACTAGCGCTCATATTTCATCACATCATACCAATCATACAAATTTCAATGCACAAATCAAAACATAATTAATAAACAAGTGTAATATAATACGATGCCACTAGTACGCGAATTGAGTCACACATCAACCATGTCATCACAATGAGCCCATCAAGCTCCATGAAATCTCAACCGCACTCTAAGATAATCGACACGCTAGAAGAACTCGGGCTAGTTGACTAAAAAGCATCGTCAATCAAGGTCGAGAGTAGGGTCCACAACCCTAGAAATCTAAACCAGAAGATCTGCCTATCAGATTTTTGATCCGTAACTTCCCAAGAGCCTCACTACTCTTCTAGAACAACATATTAAAATTTTATTACGATCCATCGGTTGGATCTCCGCCAATCGCTAAGATTATGTGGTGGTCAACGTTTGATTTTACAAACATAGAAATCCAATTCGGGAAGATCCGTCCATTAGATTCATGATCCATAAGTTCCTATTGTCCTCAAATATTATGTGTTATAACACATTAAAGTTTGGTGATGATCCAACTATTAGATCGTCGCTCTCTACAATAGTCAAGTAGCGGACCCTAATGAAACGAGGTATAAACAATCAAATCACATCAAACGGATATCAAATCTGATATAACGGTATCAAATTTAACTTAAAGAGGCATTATCAGCCCACTGGCCACGCGCCGTCACGACTCGTCGAAAAATTCACCTAACTCTAAAAATTACCAAATTTTGCAAGAATGTAGAGCACAACAAGGGGAAGAATTTTAATACCTAGGCCGAAGTCCAATTTGACCGAGAAATGCCTGAAAACATCCTTATCCGCTGGAAATCCTTAAAATGGGTGTGCTCGATTGGACCTCAAAACGAGCTTCAACGCCTCCACCATTGCTTGTGCTTTGTTTCTGAGGTTGAGGGAGCCTTTTGTGGTGGTGGTTGATGGAGTTACCTTCGAATTTGATGGATCGCCACCCTGAAGCCAGTCGCACCCACTGGTGTAATTCTCCACAATCCCGAACCCAATCTCCTCGAATTTGGTGTGGAAATGGTAAAAGAAAGGTCGAGATGATGATTGGGAGTGGTGGATTGGCCCAATTTGTCGGAAAAACAATAAATTTCGTCGAAGAAACTCACTGGTCACAACCGAATCATGGGTCGAAGAGGGAACCTGTAACAACTCGTCCTGATATTTATATACAGATTTTTGGAACAAGGGTATTTTGGTAATTTCCTTTTATGGGCTAGATATTTTTTAAATGGGATTACTTTTGGTCTTAATGTGTGTGCCCGTTGAGGCCCACTTGTTTTGGATTGTCTCCCCCCAACTCAATGTTTCTTCCTTTCTCTCTGGTAGCTCATTTTCTCCCTTTCCTTCTTTCCTTCACTTTCTCTTTTTCTCTTATTTTCCCCCGAGCCCCCTATTTGTACTATCTTCTTTCCAACGACTTAAACACACACCAACCTTCTCCTCCTCGGACCTCCATCATCTCCCTCTCTCCCCTTCTTCCTCTGTAAGTGTAGATCAGGAATGTAGCACCATGGAAACTGGTGCAAAAACTGGGAGAAACTCGACAAGTTTCGAATACTTCAAGCCAATTCTCGGCCAAGGCTGGACCTGAAAATGGTATAATCCTAAGCTACTTTTGTTAGTCTTTATTTTGGTGGTTAGATTGTATGCTAGAGTGGAGAATCGAGGTTGATCAGAGCTTGGGAAGCTTCGACTTTCTTCCTTGTCTAAACCAGGTCAAACTGACCCAAACCCAAAAAACCCAAGTCCTCCAGCCCAATCCTTTGGGCTAATCTACCAGGCCCAAAACCCCATCCAAACCCATTAACCCAAAAACTCTGGCCTTCGGCCCACTAAACTCAACCCAAGTTTAATAGCCCTAAAGTCCAAACCCAAACCTAGGCCCAGGCTCAACCTTGCAGCCTAAACCCATTAAACCCTTGGCCCAAAACCCTCAACCCAACCCAAGAGAAACCAACCCATATCCCAGGCCGCGTAGAGTACACTCGCCTCCACTAGAGGTATTGTGCTCCACTGCTGTCCACAGCTGCATTTGCGACTTTTCTGGTGAACTTTCCAACGACCCAAAATGGTGCGTGGCCGTTAAGGCCGCCATCCTGTGGCGGCGCATGGGGGTACCCGAGGTCCTCCCTTATGTTTTTCAACGTCCTGAATCCGTTTATGACGTTCGTTTCTCGAAATTCAATCGTTTGAATAGAGTTTTATTAATTGGACCCTTTATGTGCTTAGGTGCAATTGTTTATGGCGTTTCCATCTTCACTAGTTTGCATGGCTCTTCGACGACGGAGTATCTATGAGTAGACCCCTTCTAAAATGCATGATTTTACTATTAGAAATGCATACATGAAAAACATGTTTTGATGACTACGTTTTATAAAATGTTTACAAGTAATTTGGTCTCACGCTTTAAGAATTATCATGCTTTATCGACTTTACATTCTTTGTGGTATATATGATTGATGACTATATACCTACTTATGAACATGGCTTTATGATATGATGTTTTAGTTACTGAGCTCCATTTGAGATATATATATATATATATATATATATATATATTAGAAATATTATGTTTATGTTTATGTACTTATTTAGTAATTTTTCGAATGATACTGCCTACGGGCAAATGATATCTCTATATGGCTTCGGTTGGGTGATGTAAGGGCCTACGGGTTGAATGATATCTATATATGGCTTCGGTCGGGTGATGTAGGGGCCTACGGGTCTATTTTATTATATTGGCTACAGTCGGGCGTTTGGTTGGTGCTTACGGGAGGAAGATATTTATATTGGCTACAGCCGGGCGTTTGGTTGGTGCCTATGGGTGGAAGATATTTATATTGGCTTCGGCCGGAAGATATTTATTTTGGCTTCGGTAGGGAGATGTAGTGTTTTCGAACGAATGAAGATATATGTTTATATATAGATACTTATATATATGCCTTGTGCTACGACTACTCAGCAACCTATATACGATATATGTTTTTATGCAAGGTTTTATGGCATGCTAGGGTTTTCGGAAAAACCTATTACTTATTATGCTATACAAGTTTTCTAAACCTGGGAGTTAGTACGTTAAAGATTAACTATTTTAGTATTACTTATATATCAACTTGATCCACTCATGTTTTGTTTTACGCCCTCTCGGGACTTAGAATCGAGACGTACAATCCTGGTGTCAAGGCACTCCCGCATCGACATCTTCGAGTCCTCTTGGTGTAGGACATATCCATTTGTTCATTCAATTTTATATTATCCTTTATTTGTGTCTTGGATTAGCTGTATGCTCTGAACACGTTCCATAAATGCACATTCATGATAATTAAATTTACAAGTTATGTTGGTTAATTGTTGTTAGTTCTCATGCATCCTAATATGGCTTCGTCACCTTTTGGTGTAGGCCAACACGTACCTACCCTGGTGTTTGATGAATATCAAGGTCGGGTGTGTCAGAACCGGTTCGATTCCCCTCCTTCTCCTTCTCCTTCATTTCCCCTTCTTTCCTTACTTTCTGATTGGTCAGTCCCCCCCTTCATTCCCTCCTTTCTCCTTTCTCTCCTCCGTCCATTTCTCATTACTCACCATCCTGGCCACACACATGGCACCATCGCACTGCTCCAACAAAATTTGGAGCCTTCCAGATTTATGGTCAAATAACCATTTTGCCCTCAACTACATTCATTAATAACTCTTTCGTTATAACTCCAAATTACAATCCATTTGTGCTCACACGTTCGTATCGACATGTACTATCCAAATATATAAAGAAATCTAGAAAATTATGAAAGGATCAAATACGTCAACAAGGAATCTCATTTAATACAATATGGGCGATTTCATCCCTTTAACTTATCGAAAAAAAACTATACGATGTAATATAAACGCGTCGAAACTACAAATATGAATACGAAATACAAGATACGTAATTTTAAGTAGTGAAATCCGGGGACGAGATTTCATAATAATAATAATAATAATAATAATAATAATAATAATAATAATAATAAAACCTAAATTTTAAATAGATTTCCATGTAAATAAATATATAACCAATTATTACAACATATTTACAACTTATGCCACAAAATCCTAATTATATCAATAAATGTTATTACTCACCCTAATTATGATAAGCAATTAAATCCATATGGAAATTTTACCTTTCTTGTATCATAAATATTAGTAACGTACATAAATTAATTTACCCATATTAAAAAAAGGGAACTGTTATTAATACTCCAAAAATCTCATTCTACACGTCACAAGTGTATTTTTATTTCTAATTATAGAAAATTTGGAGTGCAAAACAAGATTTTTGGAGTGCCAATAACAATTTCCTAAAAAAAAGGAAAATTGCTAAAAATGACCCTTTTTTTTAACTTTTGATTAAAATATAATTTTCGAGATATGCACAGAATATGCACACAACATGCACAACAATAAAACGGAAATAGAATTTTTCTAAAACTAAATATGCACTATAAATTTCCACATGAGTTTAATAACAGAGAAGGAGAAATTTTGTTTTGCGTGAATAGTTAAAAATACGCATTATATACACGTCACAAATCTTAGCTTAACCCAAACACCAAACCTCACAACTCTCTTCGAAATCAGGAAAATGACGTCATCACTTGTGAGTTTTTACAACTTATATGCAAGTATTTTCGTCATTTCACTTGTGCATGGTGTGCATGGTTAGTTTGTCATATTTTAGTTCAAAGATTAAAAAAAGAGAACTTTAATAAAAAAAACTTCCGGCGGCACTGTTCACTTTAACGAAAAACCATATTTTTACACTAAAAAGTAATTTCTGATACTATTCACTTTACCCTTTATTTTGTCCTTATCATTAAAACTCAAAGTTTTCAAGTCATTTTCATTAATTTCCCTTTTTCCAAAAAAAAAAAATATGAGGCATATTTCGTAAATTCCTTTTACAATCACTTTTTTTTTGTTTTTTGGGGGTCTAATTACAATCAATTATTTTGAATCAACTAATATTGGTTGAATCATGTAATTACCTACATATAAATTAATTTACCTACTGATTCGTTTATGCATTTAAAAGGAATTAATAAGATTCGTTTATGCACTTTGCCACTGCATATAGAACACAAACATTTATCGCGAATAATCCCTCAAAAGAAAAAATTTGAGCGAAAACACTTTGGCGGATAATTTACTTGTTGAAAACAGAAACATAATAAACTCCGCTGGTATATCTTGTCTATACAATGTTCCTGAACCAGCATATTGTTCAACACGTCGGAAATCAGATACAACAGGAAATAGATGATTGAAAACACATCAGGAAATGGATATTTCATGAACGAAGAACCCGTTTTCCAATTCTTTATGGGGGTGTTTCAAATGTCAATTATATCCAGTTTTTTTTACAAGTTTGGTGTAAATTAGAGGTGAAGATTACCACATCAGAATACGTGCAGGGTCGTCTTCGGAAGTGATGCTAATGTCACAATGGAGACTCCTTCCATGGCAATCTGTCAAGTCCGTCAACAATGGCCCTCCGAAACTCACCATTGTGGAGAAGGAAAGATGAGACATGCCCTCCAGTGACCCATCTTACTTCTGAACCCGGCCAAGCTTTTTGAAGCTCTAGCACAGAGTGTTTCGGGATGTACCCATCATCCTGAAACATGAGTGCAGTTAAAGGAAAGACTGGTAAAGCTAAGCAAGGCACAAAAACCAACAGAAAAAAAAAAATGTTACTTTATTGCAAACCATATCGATATGTCTTTATCATCGTTAAATGATGGAGGTCAGTTTATCTACATCACAATTTAGACGGAAAACACTTTGAACCCTGGAAACCGATTATGTTACTGATGCAGAACGTTTAAATTCCATAATGACTGACTAGGAGTTCTATACAATGGTCAAGTTTTATCAAGAAATGGGAAATGGTTCCTATTAAGAAATGGGAAAACGTTAACAGAATCTTAAACATGGGTTAATAACAAATGGGTAGAAAGGTAACCTCATAAGTACTTACAGTGGCAGAAACAAATATCACAGCATTAGGATTTTTTGGAATCGGAAAGCGTGTGACATCTGTGAGAGACAGGACATTACGCATCCGTTCTCTCACCTCCTCGAGAGTCATTGCAGCCTTCTGCACTGCAAGATCATCTCTCAGTGCCTCCCATGCAGTTGCATGCTGTAATATTCCCTCACAGAATGCCACAACAGCTGAGTGTGGAGAAAGAAAAGGAAGGGTTGCAACAGGTGTAGGGTGCAGTGATCCAACCATCGCAGCATGTACTCCTCCTAGGTTCCACAGAAACATTATAATTTGGGCCAAAAGAAAAATAATTAAATGAAGTTTGCGAGTGTTCTAGTTCTCGGGAAAAGTTCATTGACTTATTCCAAAGTCAGAACTAAAAATAGCTTCAGCTTTCAAGCAGATAGGAACTAAACCAGTCTAAATTTTAAAGAAACATATATTTAAACCGAAGAAAGATGGGAACCACTTCTTCCAAGCTATAGCAAGAGATGGAGTTGAGTCTTTACCCATACTAAGTCCACAAACACCCATCTTGCCAAATCCCGCCTCACAGTCCAACCAATGCAAGAGACTGCGAGCTTCTTCAATGGTTGCCTTTCCTAATAAAAGCAAGTCACTAACACACAAGAGCCTTGCCCCACGCTGCATTACAGGACGTCTTTGCCCATAGAAAGGGCTGCAATAGATATCAACCTTAATCAAATGCTGGAAACTACAAATAATAATCAAGTAAAACTCTGATATCAGTTACAGAAGGTGTCTCACTATGCAGAATAAATTCATACCTCTCAAGCACCATAGTAGCAATGTTTTCCTTCAGCAACGGTCCACCAAGACGTAACCTTCGTTCAAATGTATGGTCCCCAGTTCCTGCAAAATAGAAATCGCAAATTGTAACGCAAAAGGGTAAATAAGAAATTCCATTAAGTGCTACTACAAAGGAATTCTATCAGAAGTTGGTCTAGGTGATCATCCAATATTTGACACTGAGCAGTTTGAAATAGTTCACATTTCCCAATCAACAATATAGTTTCAAAAGCAATGGCATACTTGAGAGAAACAAACCAAGTACATTCGACAGCCATATTCATCAATCTTTCAAGGAAAAAACGAACAGTTCCAAATATAGTTCCCAAAACTAGTTTACACTATAAACTCAATATTAGACACTTTGAGAGAAGTATACAAGTCGAAGACAGTCCCATTTGAATTGTACACCTTTAAAATAAATAAACAAATCGTATTCCTAGCATTTGATTTCTAATTCTAAAACTTCAATGCTCAACACAATGAACAGTGCCAAGTTCACCCCTACTTGCCTTGAGGCCGAAAACAGCATTTCATCAGTAAGCTAGGCTCAAAGTTCATATTTGTAGCGATAAACCAAACCGGTAGTGTAAATCCAACCTACCAAAACTTTACTAACGATTTGATATACTACATTCTTGTGTAATAACCAAAACAGAAACAATAAAATGACCCACTAATAATACATTAATCCCAAAATGTCAATCCTAATTTATCAGTGTATAAAAAGATATAACTGCGACGGTACCTGCAAGATGAACAACACAGGCCATTCTCTGAGGAGGAACCGACTTCGGAACAAGAAATGCAACTCTTGCACGGTGACTCTCAGGAGGCAACGCACCGAGAAGCTGCTCATCACAAGGCGTCCTGAAGATCCCTTCTCTGAGAGAAGCCGTCTTGCTCTCCCAAACAGTTTTCCAAGTGGGTTGGATCACAGCGGGAGGCCAATTCTGGCCAGCTGCTTCTGGGAAAAGCTGCTTTATCATCCTCTCAAGCAACTCAAGCTTTGAGCCGCCCCACCCTCTCGAAAAAAATTGAGGGCTTATCTTCGTTCTGTGCATGAATGCACCATACACATGGTCCAGAACATAATGGAGCATTCCCAGATTCACAGTCACCATTTTTCAGAGAAACCCAGAAATTTAAACACCAAAATTTTTACAAAAAATGGTTTCTTTCGATCAATTTAAACAAAACCGAGATCGGATTATATGCAAATTTTCAAAAACAGAGAAGAACCCAGAATCGAGAGTGTTGGGAAAAATAAGAACTTACGAATTTAATCATCTGAAATTCATGATTTGGGGACGAACAGATTAGAGATAACTTAAAAAATCGAAATAAACACTCAGGAACTGTGGCGATTGAGAATCGAGAGGCATGGGCGGTGAAGAAATCAATGGAAGACTGAGAAGAAGAAATCCATGAGACAGAAGGAGATGAGAGGAGAAGGGGTGGTGAGAGAGTGGAGGAGATCCAAAATGCGAAAGCGAAGGGGTCAAACCAAAACAAAAACAAGAACAAAACAAAAACTGTGGGCTGAGACTAAACATGGGATTGACAAGGTGGATTGGGGCCAGTGCCACCTCATGCTTCTTTATCCATTCTTGTTATTTTATTCCTAATTTATTCTGTGCTTGCTTTTTGTGATAACAAAGTTTTACATTGAACCAATTCACAATTTCCTAGTATTTTAATTTCATAATGGATTATATGTGTTAATTTTCTTTACATGTTATATTTAATTGCGAATTACTACGTGTAAGTTTTTCTTTACATGTAAATGTATCATTGAACGAGATGCAAGGGAAGCATTTAAATCATTTTATTTAAGTTTTTTTTCCATATCATTCACATAAGTTATTCTCTATTATTATTGTTTTTCCAATTTAAAGATAAAGATAATGATCTATTTTTCTAATGACACTTTTAAAAATTGTTTCAAAATAAGTGTGCTACAAAAAAAATAAAAAAATAAATAGAGAATTGGCTGTTATAGAAATAGTTTAAATCTTGGTTGTTAAATTTGAAATGTTGACATGAAATACGTGAAAATGACATAGCATTGAAAGAGTGTCTAAAAGTACAGTTATAGGATGTGCAAGACTACTTTTTTTAATGCCCTTTTAGTATATGTTGAGTGTCCCTATAGTGAAAGGGTCATATTTTTATGGAAGTGGATTGTCTGCCTTTCCACTTTCATAATTTTCTCATCCTTTTCTATTTGTGTGGTCACAGTTAAACCACGTCAACATTTTATATTAATTTTTCTATAAAAATTATAAAACAAAAAGTAATAGGAATATAAAATGTTGAAGTGACTTAATCATGACCACACAAAACAGGAGGGGATGAGAAGAGTATGAAAATAGGAGGGCAGACAATTCACCTCCTATTTTTATACTGAAGATTTAAAAAATAATAATAATAATAAAATTTATGAGTACTTTTTTTAGAAGTTTTTTTATTTTTTGGTAATAAAAATGCATTTCATTTAACAACTTAAAATGGTCCAAATACAAATAGCCACAATAAGGAGAAGTACATGGTTGAGTCTATTCTGCATAAAGATGGTTCATCTTTCCTACATGTCATGTTGACTTCGAGTATTTTATAAATTGAGCATAAATTATGGATTTTTTCAGGTTAGTGTTTTTAGTTGTTTATGAAATATATAAAGTCTAACAGTTGATATCAGAGCAGGTCATAATACAACTAAAGACCTACTCAGTAAACCCTCAAAATTGATGTCTTGAATCAATGACATGTTTTAAATTTTGCTCAATTTCCATACTCATGTTTCACGACAAAAAGAGATTGGTTTTCTATGTGAACTGCGGTTTTGATGCCAAATTGTGCACTTGGCAACACCATCACACCGAACCTCAATGAAAACTGCATAACTTTTCCTGCATATAATTGCATGTACACGGCAACACCATCGTGTTGGATTAATCAGTGGAATTTGAGGATTATTAATAGGTTGTATAACCATTCTGTTTTAATCAAGAATATCTTTTAATAATCTTATGGTATAAATCTGGGGAAACTTCATCAAGAATCACTACAACAAAAATGAGTTTTGGATACAAAACAAAGGGCACAATTGAGATTTGTGTGTCTGTTTGACCACCAAAAAGCTTAAACAGTTCCCATTCCATAGAGGGCACCATCTATGGTGCCCAATGTTAAAAAAAGAAGACACAAAATAGTAATGGGCATGGAAACCGTGCCGAGTGGGGTCATATGAGAACTTTTTTTACTGAAGATGGGCACAAAAAACATTTTGTGTCTATAAAAATTATTTGTCAGAAGCATTGTATGTGTTTTTTCCTTTGTCTTTACCTCCTCTAGCACACCAATAATTAAAATTTATAAAATTGTGGTAAATAATGGTATGGAGCTGCTTATTACTGTGCAATATTTTAGTCTCAAAATAAGTTAGCAATAATGATGTTCAAATTCATTTTTCGCGAGAGCCGAACCTTAGATCTCTCACTTACAAGTAAAGAAGAATACCACTACACCGTAGTACTAAGTGGTGTGTTTTAGATTTACAATGAATCATTTCCAGCTGCAATGAATGCATGTTAGATTCGTATATTTTTAAACAGCTTTTTAGATTGTTATCTTCCTGCAGGTTAGTTTTTTTATACTTGTGATATGGTTTTTGGTTTTATGGTAAGTGTTAAATTTTTTTACTGTATTAAAATTTCTTCATGCAGTGACACATAACCAACAATTGTGCTATTAGGATCCGTGCAAAAGTTAGTGGACAAATGAGTTAATAATTATAAATTTCTTTTTATGACACAAATGTTAGAAATTGTGTCCATTAAATATTACTAAATAATGAATCAACCTAATTCTCTTTCGGTCTTCAGATAGACAATATATTTTAATATTTATAAAATCATTTTTATGACACTGATAATAGAAATTGTGTCCAGTAAATATTAATAAAGAATATGTTGGCACAATTATGATTTGTGCCTGTATTCTAATATAAAATCTCCACACTCCTTTACTAATTTGTCTATGGAAAATAGAAGGTTGCTTCATACACTTGTGTTTCTTTAAATTTGATCAAGTTCTACATCATTGAGAGGCAACGTTGCGGAGTTAGAATTGGAGATGTTTGTTAGATTCTTATTTTTTTCAACTGTTTTTTAGATTGTTATCTTCTTGCAGGTTTGTTTTGGATACTTGATGATATGTATTTGGCTTTATCATAAATGTTTATTTTTTTACTGTATTAAAAGTCCTTCATGCAGTAACACAAAACCAACAATTGTGTCCTTAGGGTTATGATCCAAAAGTTAGTGGGTCTTCAGACAAATCAGTTAATAATTATAAATTCCTTTTTACGACACAAATGTTAGAAATTGTGTCTAATAAATATTAATAAATAATAAATCAGTCTGTAGCAAAAGAATATGTTGACACAATTATGGATTTGTGCCTGTATTCTAGTATCTCATGCTGAGTACAACAATTATTAATTTTCCTAGAAATATTTAAAGGATAGCTTACCCCAAGATGGCTTTCATCCAGGTTCACAATCAACTCCCTATTATAACCTTAATGGTCATTTGCACCTCTCTCTCGGCTAGCTCTACGAGTAACCTCTTTGAAAGTTCGATTGTCCCTTAAAAACCTGCCACTTCTCCCTTCAGTGACACTACTTCTCTTTTTGAATGGCACATGTGTCCAACTCTCCTGATCAGGCTCACCCTCGTCCATAGACCCATGAACTAGATCCGAACAATCATCCTCAAAAAGGGCAACTTGGGGGAAGCAGATCATGATATCCTCTTGAACCTCATCTTTTCTAGTTGACACCTCTGAGACATTAGTAGGGAACACTCTAGGTTCCTCCTTGAAGAGCCTATCAATGAGGAAAGAAGGCCTAGGGCCTTTAAACTCCTAAGGACATCTATGGAACTCCAACCTCATCCGCCCACAATAGAAACAGACTTCAAAAAGCTTCTCGTAGCTAACATAAATGGGATCATTGTCTCTATCATTAAGCACAATCACCCTCGAAACTAGACGAAACTCAAAGCACATAAACCGTTTAAGAAACCCAAGCGCACGCATGCAAGAAAAAGGTGAGCAGAAACGCCAATTGAGCTTCACCATAAAGCAGAAAAAGCTTCCCGGTAAACTCAAACGATGTAACATCATAAGCAACACTAAATTAGCAAAAACAACACTTATCCTATTAAAGGGAAACCCTTTCCATAAGCTAAAGGTTAGCCACTCATCATCAAAACACACTAACCAATCACAAACATCGAAACGCTGACAGTTCAAAAAGGAATCAACATTAAGCTTAATCCAGTTATTTATTAACCAAATTTGCAAACAATAATAACTACTTTCCTTTATCATGGAGATTTGCCATACCTGTATTCTTGTCTCATGAATCACGCTTCCCCCGACTCTCCAATTCACAAGATTGGTTAAAAGACTAATGATCATTTTCACACAAGAACTAGAATCTGCAAGAAATTGGATTAATTCAGTGAATAACAGGAGAAACCCAGGGAGCACAAACCCTAGGCCCCAAATCACCTCCCTCCCTCCCGACGGGAGGAGAGAATCGATAAGTGATTAAATCCAAACATCTAATTACATAATGCGGCAAAAACAGAAGCAAATGCAAACAAGTGCTTTTATTGAAAATGTGCTTTTATGGCCACCATTTCCAACATCCAGTATTACTATTACTACTACTACTACTTGTTCTTCCTTTGGTTTGGTTCTTATCTTTTCTTAATGGTGATTCTCCGTACCAAAATACTCTTCCAGCTTTGCAATTTGGTTTCTGCAATCACTTGAATTGCTAATGTCCAATTTAATCGACCCTTGTATTGTCCATTATACAACCTACAAACTGCAAGCTTTCTACTATGGATAGGATTTTGACTTTTGCTCTATCGGCTCCTGTCACTTACGTCCTCTGCTCTAGGGCTTATAGAGTCCCGTTGCCACCTCTTCTTGGAGTGTCCTTTTACTAATGGTATTTGGTCTTCAGTGTGTGTTCAAGTGCGATAGCTCTTGGGTAAGGCGTCCTTGGCCTTTTTTTGTCCTATGGGCTGCTAACCGTTGGAAGGAAAAATCTCTATCATCGATTGTGTTCAAGTTATGTCTTGCTGCAACCGTGTATCATGTTTGGAGGGAGCAGAACAATCATAGATTTAATAACTCATGTCAACTCGCTATGATGGTTCTCAATTCAATTAAGTCCACTATTAGACGTTGGTTGATTTATCTGAAAATCGCTCATATTGCTACTAATTATGGCTAGTTTGGTATTGCTGTGCTTTTTAAAAAAAAAAAAAAACTGCTTATGTTGTGCAGCGATAATAAACAGTTGTAAAATAAAGCAGTAAAGTGTTTGGTAAACTTTTTTTTTTGTAAAAGTGCTTTGAAAAAAAGCAAAATCAATTGTTTGGTAAATTTTTACATAAAACTGATATGACTATATTAAATGACTGAAAAATGTATAATATTAGATATTGAAATAATAATTTATTTTATCTAAAATCTTATCTTCTCGATCTTCCTCAAAACAACTTATCACATCAGAACCTTGAAAAACCTTTTCGCATCAGTGCCTCTTCTTGAGAAAGCACTACCTTTTTTATTTCAATTATGAACCGGTGCCATCTCCCTCAAGCATTTGGAGATGGTGACACCCCAAATCCCTAGCCTAGCCGCACTACCATACCCCAAAAATTCCAACCCAGCCCCACCGCAGCCCAAACACACCCAAATCACCCCACCTCCACAACGGTCTACGCATCTAACTTTCCCCTTTACACAATCTCTCTCTCTATACCAAAGCTAAAAAGTTCACTTTCAGTGATGGGGATTCGAAGCACCCAATCTTCCCCTCTAGGGTCCCCCAATCTAATGCAGCATCAACCCATATGTGATTGGAGGGAGGGGGATGGAGAAACGGAGAGGGTATTATTGGGTTGAGTAAGTTTCTTTAAATTTTATTGTTCACCCGCTACTTTAAAAAAAAAAGCAGGTTTTAGGAAGCAAACTTTTCTACTTATTTTGTCCCGAAATTTGAAAAAAAACAGTTATTTTTATATTTACTAAACACATTTTATACTTCTAACTTTTTTTCATAGCAGCTTTTTTTAAAAATTAAGCAATCCCAAACCTAACCTTAAGTCTACTTTTTGAATTTCCAACCAATGTAAAATAGTGAATATTTAACAACCGGCAATTAGAGACGATTGCTTAACAAATTCTGCGGTAATGTATTAACAAGTTCAAAGCAATCAGCAATCAGGAGCGTCCGATGAGACTGCTTCCAACAAGCAACAAGTCATTTGCATCACATTCTCGTATGAACATCAGATTCAAGAAGCACTGGGGAATTAAACAGCAATTGCTAAAAAGCCCAAATCTTTTCATATCAATCATCATACATGAAAAGTAAAGTACTGCACACGAGAAATTATTTGCTCAAATACAAAAAAGAGTTGTTCTATGGCCTCTATATACATCAGTTCCAACTATATATATCTAAAGCCAGAAACCATCAAAGAATGATGGCAACTAGACACAAAAAAGAGCTTTCGTAGTGATAACTCAACACTTCACTATGACCTGCTAGACATGAAGCTTCAAACAAAAACCAAACGCGCTCAGCCAGTGTAAAGTCATCACCAGAAGATGATAGGATGTTAAAGTGTCATCAGTAGATGGTAAGCAATATCAACAGAAAATGTAAGATAGGTGTCATCCGTAGATGACAAGCAATATCACCGGAAGATGATAAAAGTCACACTGAGGGTCAGAAAGGTATCACCAGAAGGTGATATGTCTCACTATGTAGGTATCACAAGAAGGTGATATGTCTTCACCTGCTTAGGTCCATGTCCAATTTTCTATGTGCCATAGCTAATGTTGATGTTCCTTCATGAAAACAAATCAGCGCATTGACATCAGAGTTCGGACCTTTTGCTCCCTCTCAGCCTTCTTGGCGCTAGGCGTTCTCTTAAGCCTCTCAAGTTCTTTCCTGACCACTTCCTCCACCATGTCAATTGAGTTCATTAGTTTCTTTTGTGGTGTAAGAAATTCTCCTTCAGAGGGCTGATTACTGACGTCCCTTATAATTTTTTGAACTTTAACAACAGGAGGAGGTAAGCGGCGCTTGGTACGAAGAGCTGAATACGGAGTCACAGGAACACCATGATCAAATTGAGCACCTAACACTGGAAGAGACTGATCAAGGGCATTCTGGTCTTGTGGAGCTTGACCCTCAGTGTTTTCGCCATTGCTCTCAGCCAAACGAGCTCTTCTCCTTTCAATAGCCTAATCAAAAGTATACCAATTAGACATGTGAACCAGTTATTAATTATATGCTAAAGATTCAAAAACATCAATCGAATATCATTTACAATTGCACCACAAACTCAGACAGGACATTGGATTAAATCTTCCACTGATAAACGGCATTGCCCAAACAATTTGAAGTTACAGATAAAAAGCAAGGAGAATTTTTATGATTAGGATTGAGCACATTCAAAAACCAAGGAGGGCTAAACACTCTTTTACAATCAACAGAAAATCATGAGTTAAAATTCCTATCAATTGTAAACAAGGAAAGAGACACGAGAAAGGAAAAACTACAAGGGTTGTCAAAACTGAGGTTTAAAAATTTGCACAAATTCAAGGAAAACGAAACAATTCAAATACGGAAAGAGTAACAAGAATATTAATATCATATAACAGGTTTGAAAAAACTAGTCAAGACAAAAGGGACCATAGAAATAAAAAATTAAAAAAAAATTCTTTTATTCAACTTCTTACTAAGCGATAAAAAGATAGTAATCAATTGCTATAAAATTAGAATCAAGCCCAGCCCTAGTTAGACAAAATCACTATATTATATAACAATCAACCATGAATAGAAATGGATCCAATTACATTTACTGAACAATTGGAAGAAGTTATTCATAGAACACGAAGACAGAAACATAACGACGAAAAGTTGTAATCTTTGGAGATTTTGATTGAGCAACATTCGGAAGGCAAAACCAGATTCATAATTTAATTATTTGCATATCATATAACAAGTATGAAAAATTAAGTTACAATCATATAACAAGTACACAAAGTTCCCTCAGATAACACATCAAATGTGAATACTATTGAGGCCATAAATTGAAACCCTTTAATTCAATAACAGATGAGTCAAATCACTTATATCAACTACTAGAAAGAGAAATTGAAACCCATTAATTAATCAATCATGAAATGAAATGAATCCAATTATATTCTTGGCTGAATAAACAAATCAAGCAATATGAACAAATGGTCAAGAAAGTGATCATACCCTAGTTACAGCAGTGATATCGTGGAGAGGGGTTCTCGGGTACCAAGAAGGCAACACGCTGTTACTAGATCGGCCCCTTCTCCGGTGAGAACTCCCACTCGGTGTGTTCTCTCTGTCCACCGTTGACAACCTAAATGAGATCCGACCACGCCCAGTCACAGTTCTTGGAGTCCTCAAACTGCTCCTAGGGAGCCCTCCTACACCAACAACTCCGGTAGCTCCAATCCCCAAGCCTGTTGGTAGTCTCACCGGAGGAGAAAAGGCTAAAATAGTCTGCTCTGGCAGATCAATGTATACTCTCCGGTTGCCGGCCAACCTCTGTGCATAGGCTGTGGCTAGGTCAACCGGCCTTGACAATCGATCTCTCGCTTCAGGCATTTTCACGATTCAACTGAAAAGGAAAAGTGGGAAATCAGATCCAGAGATTTCACATCAAAATAAATAAAGAGACAACCTCTCACTTTCCCAGAAAACCGAACATTTCTCGGGAAAATCAAAGGGAAGCATCGCAAGAACACGCGAAATTTCACCGACCCAGATGACACTTCTATCACGACTCATAAATTTAACAGTTGGCAAAAAGAGAACGGATCTACTTTTCCCAGAAAATCAAGACTAATTATCGCAAGAAAACTCAAAAAGTTACTGACCCAGATGATATTTTCATCACAAATAGTTTAGATTTGCATAAAGAAGAGAAGAGCTCTCACTTTCCATAAAAATCTTCCACTTTCTAAGAAAATGAGGGGTAATGGTCTCAAGAAAACGCGAAAGTAAGCGAACCCAGATGACATTCTTATCAGAAATGATAAATTTAATTGCGACCCAGATGTGCGATTGTAGTAGGGGAATCGATTAGAGAAGAAAGTATTGAGTTTACCCGGATGAGAATTAGGGTTTTGGAGCGTAGAGTGGGAGGATCTCTGAGACTTGAAGAAGAAAAGGAGGATGCTTTTGGCATGTGAGGGAGAGCGAATGGCAAATTTTCAAACTGGAAAAATGGGCGGTATTATAGACCTACCAACAAAATCCCCAAATTTTCACACGTGTGTTTGAAAACTTCCGCACGTGTTACAAACATTTTCAGTTTTTCTTTTTTGTTTTTTTGCCCAACCGTCCAAGCATGTTCAAATTTCAAATTCTCTTAATGAGCGGGATTTTTATTTCCTGGTGCAATTTAAATCTATCAATTCATAACACCCGTTAATTAATTGTTACCTCTCTCTTTACAACACAAAACAATTTTATTCATTTTTTCAACGAACACAAACCATTTTGTTCTTTTTTGTAAGCCAACACAAACAATTTTTTTCAACTTCCCTACACAAATATGCTAACGAATTTAAGGTACGTTTAGGGTGCGTTTGTTATATTGGACTATCTCGGACTGAATTAGTTTTAAGAACTAAGTTGAACTGACTTAGAAAAGACTAAACTGAACTAATTTGATGAAACATTTGATGCGGTGTCGGACTAAGTTACGGACTATATTTTAATTCTCTTTTACCTTAAAAATTAATAATAAAAGGGGCAATCACCATCCAATTCTAGAGTTGATTGGATCCAAACCACATTTTCTTTCCGTTTCCTTTTTTACTATCTCGTTTCTCTTCTCCATGATTTTCTCTCTGTTGAATTGAAATTTCTAACCTCAAATCCTACATCAATCTCTTAATTTTCTTCTTCGATTAAGCACTGGGAGATGGGGTCAGTACGTGGTTTGGAGGTCAAATGACACGCCCTGATCTCGGTATCGGAAGGACAGCAGGGTGGCCACGTGCTGGCCGACACCCAAAAGTGACGCAAGCCATTTCATGAATGCAAATGCTGAGAACATGTAAAACATGCATATAAATTTCATGCGTAACAACACAATATAGTAATCAAGTACAAACCTTAATAAAATATAATATTGAACTGCCAACAATTTAAAAGTGATAATGCTTGACATGTTCAAAGCATACTGCTAATTCAAAATACAAGCGGAAGAAATATTAAAAAGTGCGATTACAAGAGATATCCTACGCAAAGAGAAGGACACAAATTCACTGATATGGAAACGCCTCGTAGCTCTGGTCGTATGCCTCGTTCCTAAGTCCTGAGGGGGCGCAAAACAAAACATGAGTGTACCAAGTTTATATTTATGTAATACTAAAACAATTACTCTTCAAACGTACTAACCCCCACTTTTAGAAAACTCATATAGCATAATAAGTAATAGGTTTTCAAAAGCCCTAGCATGTCATAAACCTTCGTAAACACATATACCATAAATAGTGTGTTTAGTACTTGTATCATAATTGCCCAAAGGCACTACATTGCCCGTTCGAAGGCATATATAAATATCTTCTTTTCGAAGACACTACATCGTATGTCCAAAGGCATATATAAATATCTTCAACCCGAAGGCACTACATCGCCCGCCCAAAGGCACTATGTATGAATATCCACAAAGTAAGCACATAAAATTATGAACATAATCTTTCCAAAATATATCTCATCGGAGCTTAATAGCTCAACCCTCATATCATAAATCATATTTATAGATATCTCAGTAATGTAAATTCGATAAAGCATGATATTTCAATAAGCATAAATCTGATAATTCAATAAACGTTTCATAAAACATAGTCATAAAATCATGCTTTTCATGTATGCATTTCTAGTAATAAAATCATGCATTTTTGGAAGGGGTCCACTCATAGATACTCCGTCGTAGAAGAGTCGTTCGAACTAGGGAGGACATAAACGCCACTAACAAACTCACTTAAGCACATAAAGGGACCAATTAATAAAAATCTACTAAAACGATTGAATTTGGGAAAACAGACACCTTAAACGGATTCAGGATGTCGAAAAACCTGAAGAAGGACCTCAGGTTCCTCCAGACCACGCATTACCCCACGTGTCGAGATGGGTCGCCAGAAAAGTTGGCTGGAAATTCGTCGCTGCCGCCATGGTCGCTACCGTCCACAGCGGCGGAACGCAAAACCTTTGGCGGAGGCATGTGTGCTCCATGCACCAGCCATGGCAGCCTCCACACCGCCCACGTGCCACCTTCGAAAATCTAGGAATTTCCCAAATTTTTCCTCCAACTTCAAGAGCCCATTCCAAGCTCGATACAAGTCCAAATCGAGTGATTCAAATGCCAAAATGTAGTTAGGAATATGGAGAATAGATTCATAC
The DNA here is from genome assembly GCF_042453785.1 of Malus domestica. Taxonomy (NCBI): domain Eukaryota; kingdom Viridiplantae; phylum Streptophyta; class Magnoliopsida; order Rosales; family Rosaceae; genus Malus; species Malus domestica. The sequence continues at coordinate 7,146,729 of NC_091672.1, forward strand.
CAAGTTGGGACCGAGTGGTGGCCAGAGTTGGTTGGAAAATGGCCTGAAAGTTGATTGGTCTGTGAGAAAACTGGGGAACTCGTCGAAAACTGGGCAAACTTTAAACGTTCATAACTTCTTCAATACTCAATGAAATCGAGTGATTCAAGAACAAAAATCATACTTCTCAACGAGACGCCCATGCATTGAGCAAAAAGAGTAAAGAAAGAAGTAAGAGTTATATTGGCACGTACTGGAAAAATCTATATTTCAGTTCTTCTCACAGGTTCGTATCACTAAAATCCTAGATGATAATTTCAAGTTGTAATGTGCTTGGGATCGCTGACAGATTCTTGTCGTCGTCATTTGTTAGCCTACTATACGAGGGCTTGGGGATAAAACAGGTCATTCAACGGTGAAACCGGATATCCTATAAAATGTCATATATGTAGTCGCAATAGCACCTATTTTATATGTTTGTTGGCTTTACCTTTTTTTAAAAGTATGTATGTGTTCAATGATCACTTGTTATTTGGCTGGAAAATGTAGTCTATAAGTTTCCTAGTCCGCATTGTATCATTGGATGGTCATCTTTATAATGTATATCGCATATTCAACATAGCATTCGGACTCATGTAGGGTGATAATGAGCCTTATTGATTTGGGGTGAGCTAGATAATTTTGAATTAGAGCCTTAGATTTTTGCTCATCTCTCACTGTAATATGGTCCCAATGCCTCATTCCTTGCCACCAACGTACGCTACAAGGCTAGAACAATCATTTGGGTTCGTTCATTCTCGCGAACCGATGTCGTATGGAAGACTCTAACCACTGAGTTAAGTAGATCAATGAGAATTCCTATTCCATCCATTTCTTTGCTCTGACATAGATGTCAAGCGAAAATTATGCCTATGTCAATCTTGCCCATAGCTCAGAACTAACCACGCCCTACCGACCAAATGTCAAGGTAAAAAGTCTCCAACTAGTGTCACCAAGAAAGCAACCCTAATCTTTAGCACAAGCACTAAGTAAGCAAGCTACCTTAGCGTTTCATGCCGATCTGGAGCTCACATTGTTGAACAAGCTCATTCAAGTGCGTGCAGAGGACACATCAATAGTCAAATGCTTGCCAAGAAAATCATGAGGCAAAACCCCCAAAGTAAAGGTTTCACCTTACTTTATACGCTAGAAAACCCGTCGTATTCTATCTTTTTATTTTTTCCTTCGTCCAGTGGAAAATGGAATTAACCCAGGTTTGCAAAATTTATGTTGCAGGTGGGTTCTGGGAACTTTGGGAACCAAGGCAATAATTGTGTCATTGAGAGTCTCTGAAAGAGAAACAGCTCAAAACCAGCTTGATAATGTCTTCTTTACAACTATAGATAGAGGCACCAATTCGAAAGGTTTACTTGCTTTCTTGTTAGAATGGGTGTTAGAAGTAAGCCACCGCCCGATGACGGTTACTTGTTTTAGCTGCCGTAAGATATTGTAGGTACTTAAATGATCAGGTGCCATAAGATAGCATTACTTTTATATTCATATATGGGAAAGTAGTGAAGAGCAATGGCAAGAGGTTTTTTCTCTCTTTTTCCATTCTTTTTTATGGGGATGGCTAAAGCGGCAGAGAACCAACTGGCTACGTGCATTCCCTCCACAACACGTAATACCTACCAAACTTAAGGCCTGCTAGGTGATCAAAATTGCTCAAGTCAATAAGGACTCACTCACTCACTACAAGAAATAGAATTTTGAGTGTTGTTAGCTCTAAAGAGGATGAGACGAATAGACTTCATCTTGTCTACCAAGTCAAAGGCTTCCTCGTAATCTTCCCTTATTAGCCGGAGTAGAAGTGTACTCCTTGATCTTTAGTAAAGACGAGGGAGAGTAAGGGGTGGCCCCAAAATGGAATTGATGAGTGGTGGTTGCCGGTTCTTCGTACGAGCGCATTGAATGAATGAGATGAGAGTTGGTTTGGGGCAATTTTACCGTTCAACTATAAAAAAGATTTAGTAGGAAAACTAGAATTAGCTTAATCGAGATTGCCTTGGCTTTGACGAAGTGACTGCACCAACAAATCAAGCTGAACACATCTTTGTTTGATTCACTCTATCATGACTATTCTAAAGGTGATTTCACGATCTTATATATAACTAATCGAAAAGACTCCTTGATACGACTTTCAGGATCCTGTGCAGCCCAAAACGCTGCTATAGCCTTCTTGCTATGAAAGTGAGGAGAGGTTAGCACCTGGGAAAACAGTATTCACTGCATGAGGAGCCACTTTGTGGTCCATCTTTATTCTTGTTGAGCGGCAATTATTTGGGGCTCTGGCTTCCCTTAATAAAGTGAAGCATAGCGATTCGAACTACCAAAAAAGTTTAGCTAACTGGCAGGCTTGTTCAGCGAACGTGAAGCAAACAAAGTCTCCATACCAACATCGAAGGCTTTGCAAAATTAATGGACAAGCCAGACCGTATAAGAATTTTTACTGGAATGAAAAGAAAGAGAAGGGATTCACAGGCAAAAGAGAAAGATATTATTAAAAGAAACCTCCGTGCATACACAACAGCTAGCATTTTTTTATCATACATCAAAGTGAGTACAACAAGTCTTCAATCAAGTATAGTGCGGCTTATGGTTCTAGTAGCACAAAATATATAAACCACACTATGCTAGTTCCCTCTAGAATACCCAGTTTGACTATAGTTATTAGTAGTATAGATTAGTTAGATTCGTAAAACAGAATAGGAGCCCTTACTTGATATTATATTTGTAAAGCATTAGCACCCCTATAGAAAAAGGCTCTCTTTTGGATAGATGCGAAGCCTTCGATGTAGGTATGGGGACTTTCTTTGCTTCCACAATTTCTTGATGTAGACATCACATCATTTTTTTCAGAATTCATTATTAAAGGCACAGATGACAAAGAGCAAAGCTCAATGCTACAAGTTATTATTAGCTAGGCAGCTAAGCCAGTAGTAGCTTAACCTCCCCAACTCCTATTTTTTTGGATCACTTCATTCACTACTAGACAAGCTTTGTACCGCTCAAGTGTGCCATTAGAGTGAGTCTTCATTTTATAGACCAACTTAAGCCCTATAGCTTTCTTACCCTCAAGAAGAATGGCCAAATCCCAGGTTTGTATCCGATTTGACGCCGATCACTCTTTTGCCATTACTTGTTGCTAATGAGGTATACTGGATGCCTCACGATCACCCTTTTCAAATAGGGAGCAATCTTTCTTTAATTAATCTACCAATTAATCTACCTTTGTTAGGCAACCAAAAGCTTCATGTCATTGAAGACTAACCCCGAAAGCGATTAGAAAGTGAACTAGGATCTATAAGATACAACTTTGATCCACCTATGAACCTGAAGCCGAAAGACGAAGGCATCAAGGCAAAAGGAACAAGGATTACTTATCCATTTAACCGACTAGCCTTACGAACGAAAACTCTGGTAGCGAGGTCATATCTCTGTCTCGAGAAAATGTTTTCTTTTGGCAAGGTCGAGGAGCATCCGTCTCTCTTAGGGATGAGATGGGACTCCAGTTATCTATTATATTATTCTTGTATTACTTGCGATTTCAAGTGCAGAATATTTGGGGCATGTCATTACAGCTACGCTCGCCCTAGTAAAATCCAGATCTTGTTCCTTTGCGAGCAGAAGTCAGAATGAATATCGAGACTTCTTTCTTTACACCTTATTAGTTAAGATTCCAATTCAAAGTTGGTAAGCTGCTACCAAACTGGATTATCACCTACTTTAAGGTCCACATTGACTTTCCAATCGGGTATCTTGTTTCGGCTTAGTCGAAAAGAATGGTACCTTTCTCGATGGCTAACTCACCGTGGTTTGGTCGGAAAATACCTCGAAAGTGGCGATCCTTGCCTAAAAATTGGGGAAGCTGTCCCCGTGAGTTTCCTACTTCCGAACATCACCAAAACTTCTCAAAACTACTTCCAAACATGCACCAAGACACGATCTACAACTTTCAGACGAGGTTCAAGGCTTACCTTCGCTAGAGAACGTGGAAACTCGCCGGAGAGCTTTGGTGAATAGTGAGTTCCCTGTGCAGCGAAGTATGAAGGTTTTGGAGGGTTTTTCTTCGTTTTTGAGTTCATGGTTTCACCCAAGGAGGAAGTGATGGTGGTGGTGTCTTTGTTGATGTTGTTGTTGTTGTGTGCGGTGCCTTCGAAGAGGGTTAGTTTGAGAAAGAAAGGAGAAGGCCGAGATAGTGTAGAGAATGACAAAGTTTTGAGATAGAGTGATAGAGAGAGTTAACTGAAAGCATAAAGGGGAAGGTAACTCACGGGTAAGAGGGAGGAATAAAGGGATAAAGATCCAAAGTGGGTCCCATTGGCTCACAAATTAAGGTCACAAAAGATGAAACGCAAAATATCCATAAAAATTCGACGTTTCGTAACGTAACATCCTCATTAAAAATCTAAATTCGAATATGTTTGCACTCACGAGTTCGTGGTGATGTGTACTATAAGAATAAACTAAGAAAATTAGTCACAAGCATTACATCGGGGCAGTCAATGAAAGTCAACGTTCATGCCTCAAGGTCAATTTGGAAATTTTATACGTTTAATAATATAAAATATGACAAATTTAGGACGGGTATCACATCAAAGCCCTCCAATTAACAAAATCCCCAAATCATACTATAAAAATCTTAGCCTTCTCAATTCCAAGACCCAAGCCTCATTCTCCAATTTTCAAAATGCCAACCTCTAGATTCACTTCTCGGTGGTGACTCCAGCGATGGTAGTGTCATCATGACCTCCACTAACACGCCAATTTTTCTACATGCGAACTTAAGAATTCAAGTTGAATCAACAATTCTCAAATTGAAAAGCTATGCAAATTGTACTGACCCATAAATAAAAATCTTTGCATATGATACATGAGGAAGAGCAGAAAAAATATGCCACCAAACTTTATAGACGACACAAACAAGGTCGTTGAAGTTATTGAGAAGGTTGATTTTGGGAACAAGTCAGTCGAAATTGCCAACGATGCAGATAAAATAGTAATTTAAGCAGAGAGCAACAACTATGATGCTTAACCCCCGTAGAAAGAGGGAGAAAGCGGAGAAGACGAAGCTAAAGGCCGTTCTCTGTTAGTATCGCTTAATACCAATGTTCTGCTCGGGATTAGATAACACCATTTAGTGAGATGCGGAGGGATTGCTAGTCAAGGAAAGTCTCATTTAAGTTAATACTTTATTGCTCCAAACACGGGACTATAGTCCCAACAAGTCTTGTGGCTCCAAACACGGGACGAAAGTGTTGGAAATGTGCCCTAAAGCCAATCATGTGATGATACTTTACGGACATTTCACATGTTAAACTAATCTAGTTTTACATATAAAGGGCATACATTATTGTTTGAGCCGTCTCATATAAATGTTATATGCTTAAACGATAAAGTCCAAGGAATATGTGATTGGGAGAATGTAATCTAATGAAGTTAGATTCATGAGACCATTCTTTCGTAGACACATCCTAAATGTTCCTGATCATAGGATTGTCAATTGGGCATTGACAGTCCGTAAAGATCGGTACGTACTATGTCTTCTCTCAGGGAGAGTGATTAGTCTCGAGTCATTGGTGTGTGTGACATCAAGACAAGTACGTAGGTGCTCAATAGAGAATGAGTACACTGAACGTGATCAACGAAGAGTTCTCATATACCATGTCACATAAGAACTCATGGTTGGGATAATGCAAAGTAGTCCTTTGACCTGAGGCATCACAGTTGTCTTGTGGTTAAGTCCTTGATCTTTGATTATGTCAAAGTCACCCCCTCGGGGTGTCCACGGCATCGTTGGGGTTAAGCCACTTAGCTATGGAGACAAGTGAATGCGCAACAAGGGATCTCTAACCTTCAAACAGTTGAGGGAGAATACTCTATGATATGATTTGGAATCTCTGGCCAGAGTATGAATGAGATTAGGGAATGCGTTCCAAATCACATTCAAGGAAATCATATAAGCAAACGATTTACATTGGATAGTAGACATGAGTAAATAAACTATCATACCAAACAATGTGGTCAAGAGTATTAGATTAGAGAAAGACCGTATTGCATTTGTAATCCCGAACTGAATAGGTTCTCTATCCTCTTCTGATTAGCTTGGGTAACCATGATATGCTGCTAGGTGTCACTCATGGTTTGTGGAAGCCCTAAACGTGTGTAATCACTAAAGGGAGAATTGAAAATAGTTTCAATTCACAATCGATGTAAAATGGTTTTAATCGCCCACTACCTCGCTAAAAGGAACCTAATGGATCGCACACCATAAAAGGTAGAGATTGAAGATTAAACGGAAATGAGTAAGAATGATTAAATGGTTTAATCATTTATTTATGGCAATGATTAATTAATATGTTAATTAATCAAACGAATAAGTTCGTTAAATGACTTCGGGATAGTTTTGGACCTTAAGGCCCAATGGGCTTCGAACGTCAAGCCCATTAACTTAAGTTGTATGACAATTTAATGAATAAAGATTCATTAAGGCCCAAAAGCCCAAATCTCTCTATATGGCCGGCCATGAAGATGAATTAGGGTTTTTTGGTTGTTTAGGTCACTTAAAGAAGTGACTATATAAATGACTTTATAGCCAAATATTCATTAAGTGAAAAAGGGTTTATTTTGGGGGAAAATTGGTGAGAATTGTCTCTCCATTTTCTCTCTAAAGAGGCCAACACCTTGGAGGGTACATCTAGCAATCCTACTACTCCAAGGTCACTCATTTCTTCTACAATCAAACCTTGGTGAAGAGACTTAGAGGTTCCCTATTTTGGGAACTTGGAGAAACCTATTTTTCCATCCAAATCCATGGATCTAAGAAGCAAGGAATGAAGGCCCTATCTCTTTGGGTGATTAGCCTTTGCTTATGCAAAGAGGAATCTACAAAGGTAATAATTTCAACTCACTTTGTTTTGAGTTGATTATTGGTTCACCAATCTACTAGGCTTTGAATTTCATGGTAATGTTTTGTTTTTGAGTGCATGCAAGCATGATTCCGCCTTTAATTGTTAATTGCATACTATATGATGTTGCTCAAATGAACATGTTTTTCAAAATAATTCCTTCAGAAAGATGTGTAACAAACGGGCCCTTATTGCACTAGATTATTTCAGATTGGACTAGCTTCAATGACTAAACTGAATTGCCTTGGCATTGACTAAGTTGGATTGCCTTGGCATTGACTAAGAAGTACTAAAATTGAGAAATATTTAATGCAGTGTTGGACTACCTAGCACTAAAATTTTATTTTATTTTTAATTAGGCTAAATAGCCAAAATGGTCCTTGAGATTTGCATAACTCATCACTTTGGTCCCAAATATTTCAAATCAATAAAAGTGGTCCCTGAGATTGTCCACCATCCATCATTTTGGTCATTCCGTTAAAAACTCCGTTAAGTGTCCTCGAGCTCTTGGCAGAAAGTTTGGGCAATTTTCAAAGCTTCGTAACTCAATCGTTTCTTAACCAAATTCGACCCATAATATATCAAAATGAAGATAGGAAAATGTAGAATAAGATTATACCTATTTGGAAGCCCAATGGCTGCCGGAGATGGTGGAAAAATAGCCTAAAAGTTGACTGGTCCGAGGGAAAACTGGAAAACTCGCCGGAAACTGGGTAAACTTTAAACGTTCATAACTTCTTTAATACTCAACGAAATCAAGTGATTCATACTTCTCAATGAGACAAAGAGAATGGTACCTTTTTAGACGTGTAAATCATCGTGGTTTGGCAGAAAAACGGCTTGAAAGTGGCCAACTTGAAACCAAGACAGCCCCTTTTGAGCCGTTTTCCGGCCAAACCACGGTGAGTTAGCCATAAAAAAATACCATTCTCTTCATCTCGTCGAGAAGTTTGATTTTCATTTTTGAATCACTTGATTTTGTTGAGTATTGAAGAAGTTATGAACATTTAAAGTTTACCCAGTTTCGACGAGTTTTCCAGTTTTTCTTCGGACCAGTCAACTTTGAGGCTATTTTCCGGCTATCTCCGGCAGCCATGGGCCTTCCAAACAGGAATAATCTTATTCTACACTTTCCTATCTTCATTTTGATATATTATGGGTCGAATTTGGTTAAGAAACGATTGAGTTACAAAGCTTTGAAAATTGTCCAAAACTTCCGGCCAAGAGCTCCGGGATACTTAACGGAGTTTTTAATGGAATGACCAAAATGATGGATGGTGGACAATCTCAGGGACCACTTTTATCGATTTGAAATGTTATGGACCAAAGTGATGAGTTATGCAAATCTCAGGGACCATTTAGGCTATTTAGCCTTTTTAATTATGAAAACTTCCACTTTCTTGTATAAATAACTAAAATGCACTCTATAAATAAGAATGAAAGTGAAAATAAGATCTTATGCTAAATACCAAAGAGCCAAAGTCAAGAATTTTCAATCTTCCACATCACATTTTCGTAGCAACCAAGTAGATTAACATGAAAAATAAAATAAAAATAAACCAAACCAGAAAGCCAACGTAAAAGAAAGAAAGAAAGAAAGAAAGACTAGAAAAGAAGAAACCTTGGGAGGTGGTGACTTGAGAAATTCTTCGGCCGTCTTCGGATGCTTGCACTCTACAATTCAAAAAATTGAAGTTATCTCAGTTTGCCTCTCAGTTTTCCCTTTACCCATCTCAAGCAGTGGCATTCTCTCTGTTTCCCTCTCTTTCAACTCCTAAAAACCTCACGGTACACTAATCAAACTAGTTTTTGTTTATTTTTGAAAGGAAAGAAACATATTGGTAAAATTGTTGCATGCCCATTTCGAGATCATGCACTTGCTTGACATGAACGACGTTTTGGTGTTTTGTCCTATCAAGCATGCCAAAAGATGTTGGTCTCAAAATTGACCCCGGGCACAGGCTGAGGATTTAGGGATCTCTTAGGCCATCTCCAACCGAAAGAAGGTCAAAGAGGCATGTTTAGTACTGTAGTCCTGTAATAAATTATTTTTTAATGAACAGTGCCATACCATACTTTATACCATCTCCAACCGAGGGGGCCAAAGGGCTATAGGCCAAAACATAGCCCTTTGACAAAAAATCCATCTCCAATCGAAGGGGGTTTGTTGAACCGGCACGTGTAGTTGTGCTTGTTGATTCTCCACGAGCTTGATGAAGAGCAAGCATGTTGGGTATTCGGATTTGGATTTGGTTATGGTTGAGGGATTTATGAATGTATGGGCTTCGACTTGCTTCCCTTTGTTGAGGGATTTATGAATGTATGGGTTTCGACTTGCTTCCCTTTGTTGGAATATGATTATGATAACATGGTTTTCACAATATGTGTAATCATGTGTGAAGGTACACCATAACATTGGTGTACTAATATACATATGATTGTAGTGAAATAAGTTAATTAATTAATCAAAGAAATAATATAATATAATATAATATAATTAATTAATTAATTCTAAAATTACATGAACAATTGTATTTCAACATGAAAAGTTATAACTTCCCCCGAAAAATACAACTCCTCCAAAAAAGTTATTTCCATCTCTATATATTTGTCAAATCTTTTTCTGTCAAATTCATTCAATTCCATACACACACTCTATTCATATTCATCACACCATATTGTGATTTGATAGTCTAAGCGACATCCGTTTCCAATCCTGTGAACTACCCAATTTCTATCATTGGTATCAAGGCCATTTTTTTTCATGAATCATAATAATTTCCCCGTCTTGAATTACATTTGAGACTTCTGCTTCATCAAGTAACAAATCCAACAACGTTCTTACTAAGTTTCAACTTGAGAAGAAATTAGGGAAGAGGACGTTGGTGGACAAGAAAAATATTGAACCGATTTTGATCGAAAGTTCAAAATCAGCATCTGAGAATTTTCCTGCATAATCCAAAACTCACAAAAATACCCAACCATTCAAACATTATAGCTTGTTCGAAATCCCATCCTACAACCCGTTTGAACCCAGGCCTGAATTAACCCAACAATTTGAACTATTTCCCCTACACCATTTCATTTGGCAGAGAACAAAACTCAATATGTCATTGAACCATTTCAGCATTCAAATTCACTAAGTTCACTCCCCGAATATATTTACCATTATCAGAAATCCAAAGGGTATTCAGTCTTATTAGAACCTCAATAAACTTATTGCAATTGGCATTGCTGACTATAAAAATTGAATCTGCACAAGAAATTGAAACTACAAGTGTTGATCGATTTCCTACACTTTGGTCACCAAGCCCAAGGGATTTACTTGCACATTAAGTCTGATTCGAAGTTGTTATTAGATTACTGCAAATTCGAATTTGAACTCGCGACTTTGGGCTCAATAAATCAACCATTCACGCCCTCTGCCTTCGTTGTGGTCTCGCCTTCCATCGTGGACTCGTCACAGCATCCCATCGACTCATAACACTTAGCAGCATGGTCGTGTTCTCCCACCATGGTCATGTCCTCCAACCATGGTCTCCTGTTCTCGTGGTAATAAACCATGCCGACAACACCATTATCCTCCAAAAAGAATTGTCTCTGCTGTTCGAGATTATCCGCGGGGCTAGGGAACGAAGTTTTTCCCAGAGATAGCAGAGAGAAGAACCTGTTTTTTTCCCAAAGGAAATGCTTTGAAAATAAAGAAGAAGAAGGGAATTGCTTTGAAAATAAAAAAGAAGCATTTGTTTTTTAGGAGGCTTCACATGGGAAACAAATAAAATATAGGAGATTTTTTGGTTCTGAGCACTCTGAAAGTGCACGTGAAAAAACTAAGTGCAATAATAGAGTTTGGTGTCCATCACAAAGTCAAGTCAACAGATTCTTTGAAGTGGGCTCTTCCTTTAGGCAAAATTTGAGACAGCTGCAATTGGAACCCTTTCCAACTCATTTGGGTGTTACGATTAAACCAAATTTAGGTTTTATTAATCCTGTTCACCCTAATAATTTTACTCATAAGGTTGATTTGTGGAATACTTTGAATAACAGTCACAAAGACCAAAAATGGAAGCAAAGGTTTAATTTTAGGAATCCAAGAGTTAGAGTGCTCAATCATTTGGATCAATATAATACTTGTTACGGTTTTATATATCCTTATTTGGCACAAAGAGAAATTTCAATTGTAAGAAATTTAAGGAGACCAAGGCCACTGAGAATTGAAAGAGAATCCACTAAACGAGAAGATGATGCTTTTGTGCATGAAAATAAAGAAATAATTGATCATGTCTGGCCAAGTAGACAAGCAAGAAATCCACGAGCCTTCTATCGACGTGATCGCCCAAACAAATACTCGTCTTTCACTTATCTTTTAACCCATGACAAGACTTTGTACACTATCAAAGATGGGAGACCCCTTGGTCCCTCTCGAGTTTATAATAAATGGGTAGAAGATAATAAGTTGGTTAAGACCATAATTCTCAATTACATGGAAGATAAAATAATACCTTTCTATGAAGAATATGATTCGGCCAAAGAAATCTTAGATGTACTTGAAAAGAAGTATGGCCCTAAATCTTAAACGTACATTCAGTTATTGCTTGAGAAAGACAATGGGACAAAAATGGAGGAAACTGATTCTACAGTCGATCATATTACTAAAATGGAGGTAATGGCAAAAGACATATCTAATGATGGCCATCCAGTTTCCGATAAAATGCAAGTTAGTGTTCTTCTTGGTAGCCTCCCAAATTCTTGGGAAAATGTAGTTACTTCCATGATTTATGGTCAAGTGGAATTAACAATGGATACGTTGCCTGCAATGCTGGCTATTGAAGAAGTTCGTAAAAGTTTTAGGAAAAAGGAAACTAGACAAGGTAGAGCCAACCTCCCCATAGTGGAACATTCTCAAACAAACAAGCAACACTTGCACAAGCCACATAGTAGTAACAAGCGCCCAAACTTAAAAAATTTGGACATTGCAAGCAGAACAAGTTCAAAGGAAATGAAAGTGCACGTTACAATTGTGGAGAGACTAGTCATTATAGGTAAAAGTGCCCAAAACGACACAAGAACAACAATAATCCTAAAGAACTGATTTTGATTGTCTCCGAAGCACTTATTGCTGAAGATCAAGGACAATGGTGGATAGACTCAGGAGCAACTCATCATGTATGTAAGGACAAAAGTTGCTTCATCAATTTCAAGGAAAAATCACTAGGAGAACATCGTCTCTACATGGGCAACAATACTAATGTCGATGTTTTGGGTGAAGGAGACTGCAAGATCAACAATAGTAAATCTACCATTGTGTTTAAAAATGTTCTATTTGCACCAAATATAAGGATGAATCTTGTCTCTGTCTCTGTCCTAGAAAAGAAAGGTTTTGAGACAAGGTTCATGAATGGTGTTGTCACTATTGGGAAAAAAAAGGTCATATTTATGTAAGGGGAATAAGAGTCAATAATATGTACTCAGTTTGTATTAATAAAAGCATTTCTTCCGAGTATGCCTTTGTCTCTACTGTTCAAAATTTTCATATTTTATGGTATTTATGTTTAGGTCACATAAATAAAAATAAAATGATACGCATGAGTAAAAATGGAATGTTGCCTCAAGTAAATGCACATGATTTTGATACATGTGAATCATGTATTATAGGAAAAATGACTAGAAAATCATTTGCTTAGCATTGGACTTATACAAATTTACTTGAGATAGTGCATATAGATTTATGTGGACCAATGAGAACTAAAACCCATAAGGGAATGAAATATTTTGTGACTTTCCTCAATGATTATTCCCGTTATAGACATGTCTATTTTTTGAATTATAAAAATGATGCCTTAGACAAGTTTAAAGAGTTCAAGGTAGAAGTAGAGAACCAATTGGGAAGATCCACAAAGACCCTTAATAGTGATAGAGGTAAAACATTTGAAGCCTTTGATGATTTCTGCAAAGAGAATGGTATACGGCATAATTATACTATGCCTTATACACCACAAAAAAATGGAATCGCAAAAAGAAGAAATCGAACTCTAATGGATATGATGTCTTATGCTGACTTACCTCTACATTTTTTTTGGTGAAACTTTGTCTACTGCAGCATATATATTGAATAGAGTTCATACAAAGGCGAAGCCACTAACTCCATATGAATTATGGCATGGGCAAAAGCCCAATTTATCAAACTTAAAAGTTTGGGGTTGTAAAGTGCGTGTCCTCATTCCAAAGCCATTAAGAGATAAATTACAAGCAAAAACTTTGGAACCCTGATAATAGTGTTGGATATAGGTTTTATCATCCTGACAAAGGATTGATCAAAAGTAGAGATGCTACTTTTATTGAAACTACTGATTTGGTTAATCCAATACAAGAATTGGAATCTTTGGGAGAAGAAAATTCTCCTACGAATGATCAAGATTTCCATCTTGATTTAGACTTGTCTCATGAACATGACATTGGCAATGATCAAGTGGGAGATGTAAACATGGTGATCATAACAATGTCGATCATGACACACACACGGATGATGATCATGATATTATCATAAAAGATATAAATAGTGGGAGAAATGACCAAATCAGTGGGAGTAAAAGTAAAAGGTACCATCTAGAAAATTGAAAGACCACTTTGTTTTCAATCTTGAGAAGGTAGATAATTCAGTGAGAGATCTAGACCCAAGGAATTATAAAGAAGCAATGGATAGTTTTGAGTCTAAACAATGGCAACAAGCAATGAATGAAAGAACTAGATTTCATACAGAAAAATGAAATTTGGGAATTGGTTGATTTACCTGATGAAAGAAAGCCCATCAATTGTAAGTGGGCACTTCGTAAGAAGTATAAATCAGATGGTACCCTGGATAAGTTTAAGGCTTGACTTGTAGCTAAGGGTTATACTTAGAAACCCGGTATAGATTTTGTGGACACTCACTCTCCAGTTGTGAAGTTTACATCCATTTGTATTTTTATGGCAATTGTTGCTAGAATGGATTTAGAACTTCATCAGTTAGATGTCAAAACAACATTCTTAAATGGAGATTTGAAGGAAGACATCTATATGATTCAACCCGAAAGATATCATGTCAAAGGACATGAAAAAAAAAGTCTATAAATTAAGAAAGTCATTGTACGGCCTTAAACAATCATCAAGACAACGGTATTTAAAGTTCCACCAAGCCATTATGGAAATGGGCTATAAAATAAATTCATTGGATCATTATGTTTACTCTTGGAAGTGCCAAGATAATTTATGTATGTTGTCACTATATGTAGATGACATCTTACTTGCAGGTAACTCTATAGCACTACTACAAAAGGGCCTTATTGTCTCAGTGGATGATGTCGGTTTAATATAATATACTGATGGACAAGACAATTGCAACACCTACTGAACATGACATCGGATTTACTGTCGGTTGTAAGCGTCATAAATAGTCCATGTCGCTTTTAACCGACGTAAACAGTTAATGTCGCTTATAACCGACATAGATTTTAATAATTTTTAAATACTGGTGTCGCATTAAAAAAAAAACTGTGCCTCTTTTAAGCGACATAAAGTTGGTGTCGGAATAGGTGTCGCTTCTAGCCGACACTTGTGATTATTTTTAAATATTTTAAAGCTTATATCAGTTCTGACAGACATAGATTTTATTTTTGGGAAATTTTATTTAGACCCATTTATCCTCTTTCTACACCCAACTTATTATTTTTTATTTTGAAATTCCAAATGTGCCCAATAATTCTCTTTCTACACCCAACAAACACAAAAAAAAAAAAAAAAAAAAAAAATATATATATATATATATATAAATTAGCAATAGGCAACTCCAGCCATTCTATCTCTTCAAACCTCAACCACCCAGTTTCTAACCTCCCCAACTCGCCACTGCCACCTCCCTTACCACCCACAACAATTTGGAAATTAGAACATTATTCCCAACAACCCACACCGAAAAGAAACATGTAAATATATATATTTTTTTTGGAAAAATTAATCGTATTATTAACATATGGTCCAACACAATTAGATTCGACACGTCAACAATTTCGACATAATTCGGACATGTTAGAAGGACTGCATGGAAGAGAGACCTATTGTGTGGCCGGTGAAAGGTCGGGAAATGGACATTGATGGCTAAGATCTTTGGGGTTTCATTGTGGGTGATAAGAAGATGGCAGTGGAGGGATTCAAGCTTTGAACAACAATATCAGTCAGTTTAATCTTTTGTGATTCAAGCTTGAACATGTATTACTACTAGGGGTTGCAACTGTAATAATTGGTATCAATTTTATTTATTTGTTTTTTCAAGCGAAATGCAGAAGGCTTAACACTTCAGCGCTTCGGGGTGTTTTACAGGTTCATTCTTTACTGATAGGAAGAAAATCTTTGATGGCTGAGATCAGCAAAGGTATGTCTTCTTTTTCATTATGGGTGTAGAAAGAAAATTGTTGGGCAAATTCGGAATTTCAAGATTAAAAACTATAAGTTGGGTGTAGAAAGAGGATAAATGGGTCTGAATAAAATTTCCCTTTATTTTTTTTAAATATTTTGAAACTCAGTGTCAGTTGTAAGCAACAGATTGATGGCCTTTATATACTCTCTCCCGTGTTAAATTGAAATATTTTGGGCGGGAATTTTCCCGCTTGTTTCGACGCCACTTGCAATCATAGTCAAGTTTGTCAGGCTCACGTCGGTTTTAATCGACGCAACGTTTTCTTATTTCCACGCAACTTGCAATCATTGTCATGTCTATCAGGCTCACGTTGGTTGAACCGACACAAAATTTTCTTATTTTGACGCCACTTCCAATCACTGTCAAGTCTGTCAGGCTTAAGTCGGTTTTAATCAACGCAATATTTTCCTATTTCGACGCCACTTGCCTTTTAGTCAAGTGTGTCAGACTACGTGCATTTACATGCGTTTAACTCAGCGTGTCAATTTTTACCGACCCAAAGTGTACATATTTCGACGCCACTTACAACCACGGTCAGTCTTAACCGACGCCAACTTATTATCCATATTTAAACCCTTTTCTTCCCTATTACTTCTGTGCTTTCATTTCCCTCTCTCTCATTTACTTCTTTAGTTATGCCCTGTGCATCCTTATTCCCTCTCTTTCCCCCATTTCAGCCTTACTCTTTCTCCTTCCACTAACTTTTGCTATGGATCAACAAAGTGAAGATCAACGTTCTAAGGAATTCCATTTCGAATAGGAAGAGTTTGAAGCTGGTTCATTTTTTAATTATTATTAATTTCAATTTTTGTTTTGTGTTTAAACTAGTATTATGCTTAAACTAAAAATTTACTTTTGTTTCTTGGTTTTTAATCCCAAATGGACAAAACAGCTTTGTTCGTTTGATTCATCTGGAAAATGCATAGTGATAATTATAATGCTTTTTCAAAATATGTAGCGGGAGGTTAGAGATTACAAAAATCTCTCGTTGACGAGTGATTGGCGTAAGATTAAGGAAGAAGATAAGGAAGTTTTCTGGAATAGAATAAAGGTCTAGATATATTTTTTTTTACTTCAAAATAGAAGAATAGGTCAATGATTATAATGATAATTAATTAGCTTGACGTTTTTTTCATGGATGTAGGGATTTTTTTTTTTTTGAAGATGAAGATATAGCAAAAATGCCTATGATCCACCACATGACGCTTCAGGTTGCGGAGCATGCACACAAAAAATATAGAAATAAGTTTTAAAAAAAGCGTATTATACTAAGAGAGCAACCGAGGTGCGCAGCCACCCTCCTCCTGATGTGAATGCTGCACAGTGGGTTGAGTTGGTGGCATACTGGAATAGAGTGCGGCAAGAATTTGTATGGGTTGTACATTTTTAAGAAATGTTATTAATTTTGAATTTAATATATAGTTCGTAGAAATTTTATTTTTAATATGAAGTTTGCTTAAAATTGTTTGATTTTTCGTTGACATATAAATAAAGCGGAAGAAGCATGTTAAGACCGTTAGTATGGTTCATTGAAAATGGAAGAGGCGAGAATTTGTTTTGGCCTATACATGAAATTTATTATTTTTTTATATAATTTTTTAATCACTATTAATTGAAAACGAAAGCAAAGACAGATCTTTTTATATATTTATTAGTAACAAAGGTGGTGTAGATTAAGACCGTTAGAAGTTTGCATATTTTATTTATTTAATTGTTAGCAGATGTCGGTTAGGATTGTTAGTAGCTTGCATATTTTAATACATCGAGATATTTTATTTGTTTAATTTCATCACAATGTCAGTTAAAACCGGCAGTGGGTTGGATATTTTATAGTTTAATTGCTAATTGATGTCGGCTATGACCGCCATCACGTCAGAAGAGCACGTCGCTTTTAACCGACATAAAGTTCAGTGTCACTTTTAACCGACACTGCTTCGTGGTGGATTAAGCGGACAAACCGACATCAAAGCCCTTTCATGACGCTAGTAGTGCTGTCGCTATTCCAATCCGACATTGCATGGTTTTATGTCGGATTTTTACCAAATTTCCAACAAAAATTGGAGTTCTTGTCGATTTTTGCTTCGCCAGTATAGCCTCTTTTGTAGTAGTGTAGATATGATTGAAAAGACTAAGTCATATTTGGGATCCAAATTTGAAATGAAAGATATGAGATAAGCATCTTATGTTCTAGGAATTAAAATTACTAGGGATAAAGATGCCAAAACGCTCTATTTGGATCAATAAAATTATCTAGATAACATATTTAAAAGATTTAATATGCAAGATTGCAAGCCAGTTAGTACACCTGTTTGTAAAGGAATGATGCTTTCCAAAAATATGTGTCTAGTATAGAAGCAAGACATCATTGATATGCAAAAAGTTCCGTATGCCCAAATAGTTGGAAGTTTGATGTATGTTATGACTAGCACAAGACCTTACATATGTCTTGCAGTTGGATTGGTAAATAGATATCAATCCAACCCTAGAAAGCAACATTGGATGGCAGTAAAGATAATTATTAGATATCTAAAAGGCACCCAAGTTATGAAACTTTGTTTCAGATTAAATGATGTGGATTTAGTTTGTTATTGTGATGTAGATTTCGCAGGCGATTTGGATGACAGAAAGTCAACGAGTGGTAACATTGTCTTGTTTGGTGGAACGGTTGTTTCTTGGTTAAGTAAGAAACAAGATTGTGTTACAAAGTCTACCATGGAAGCAGAATATATATCTTGTAGCACAACAGTAAGTATTGTAGTATGGGCTAAACGATTTATCGATAATTTTAATATAGGTATAACTAAGGAGCCCGTCAATGTGTTTTGTGATAATAAGTTTGCCATCTTTCTAATAAAGAGTGGAGCAAATAGTTCCAAAGGAAAACACATTGATATTAAATATCACTATATACAAGATATAGTGGAAAGATGAGAGGTAAAGGTCGACTACATACCCTCCGAAGAGATGGTGGCCAATCCGATAACCAAGGGATTGTCTCTGGAAAAATTCAGAGAGCATGTGACTACAATGGGTTTCCAAAACATCTAGATGTGTTGTAGTGTGAGACGTGTGGCGGGCATCGTTGTATGGTTTTAGGGACGCCTAAAACATGGACAAGTAAATGTGACTCTATCTGGTTCTTTAGTACTTGGTCGGTTAAAAATAGAGGGCACTAGCGAGGTAACCAGGTTATAATAATCATCTTGAAAGTAAAATTCGTAATAAGCTTCAAGAAATCATTTATATAACATTGTGGAGTATAGTGCGGGGCTAAGTCATCATTTGTAACCGGGTAAGGATTGTTTTTCCTAGTTACTTAGATATGATGCCATTTTACTAAAGAGTCAAATGTTATTAGATAAAGTGGAATGGTGCGCACCAGGTAAAGAAGCCACAGATCTGATGTTACATTGTATTTCTTTATAAGTAATACTCTTGAGAAACAAATTAGAATAGGAAACCATTTATGTCATCATATTCAAGTGGGAGATGTTAGAATATGATTATGATAACATGGTTTTCACAATATGTGTAATCATGTGTGAAGGTACACCATAACATTGGTGTACTAATATAATATGATTGTAGTGAAATAAGTTAATTAATTAATAAAAGAAATAATATAATTATTTATATAATTAATTAATTAATTCCAAAAGGATATGAACAGTTGTATTTCAACATGAAAAGTTATAACTTCCCCTAAAGAATACAACTCTTCCATAAAGATTATTTCTATCTCTATATATTTGTCAAATCCTTTTCTGTGAGATTCATTCAATTCCATACTCACTCTTTGTTCATATCCTTCACACCATATTGTGATCGATAGTCTAAGCGACATTCGTTTTCGAACCTGTGAACTACCCAATTTCTATCACCTTTTGCTCTCTTCCGCTTATGAATAAGTGTCTAGTGTTTATAGGCAAAGAATTGGGCTTAATTTGAATGCCTAAGGCCACCTACAATGATCCGGCCAAAGGGCCATAAGGTTAAAAATAGCTCGAATTGACACGAAAACTATCTCCAACCGAGGGTTAGGGCAAAGGGCTTGTGGGCCCCATCGGGCCAAAACCATCAGCCAGCCCGATGAGCCTAGCCCAATTTTTATTTTTTTGACCATTTTTTTTTAACCTAGCTCTTTTTTTTTTGTTTTTTTGGACGAATGTTTTTTTTTTTAATTTTTATTTTTTTCCTACATCATTTCTCACATACTTTTCACCATTCATACTATCTTACCTCATTTTATTTCAATTCTTCACTTTCTCTTCTGTTCCAATAATCTTTCCTTCGATTTTTTCAATAATTTTCAAATGGCCACATATGGCAATTTAATTTAATTAACTATATTAATTCAATTAAAATAATAAATTATGTTTGGCCTATGACCTTTTGGCCCCTCGGTTGGAGATGGTTTTTTGTCACTATGTTATGTTTGGCCCATGGCCCTTTGTCCCCTTCAGTTGGAGATGATATGAAATATAGTCTAGCATTTTTCATTAAAATATAATTTCTTGGAGGGCTTTTGGGCTAAAGAGAGCCATTTGGCCCTCCTTCGGTTGGAGATTGACGATCTGGCTAGAGGGCTATAGAGCTAAAAATAGCTCGAAATGACACGAAAACCGTCTCCAACCAAAGGCTTGGCCAAATGGCTCGGGGGCCCCACTGAGCCACAATTGTCCAATCAAGCCAACTGGCTGGCCTAAACTAGCCAGCCAACCAGCCCTAGGCCGATGACGCTAGGTAACCGTTGGGTTTGAATTATTATTATTTTTTTTTTACAAAATTTAAAAAAAAAATTAAAAATTCTAATTTTTTTTCCTATAACTACCTAAACTATTAAACAACATTAAATAACATTAAACATTATTAAACAACATTAATTAACATTAAACTTAAACAACATTAAAGAACACAATCTCCACCCTAGTACTAGTTTGGGAAGTTATTCAAACTTAAACAACATTAAAAAAAAAATTGAACAACATAAAACTTAGACGCCTACTGCATGCTTCTTTTGGCCCAAAGATGTGCAACAATATCATGTTGTAGGTACTTGTTTGTGGCAGGCGAATGTATCATCCTATGGCGCCTCATGTACTCGTTTAAAGAGATATTACTAGTTTTTGGATCCAAAGGCAAATTAGGCCCATCATATATTTTTGCACGAACCCTCATTGACCTATTTTGATCATCTTGGTCGTCATCAAACTCTCCATCAATATAGTCATCTCGCTTATCCTCCACAATCATGTTGTGTAATATGATGCATGACATCATGATGGAGTTCAATTTACCTCGTCTCCACCCTCTTGTCGGTTCCTTGATGATCTTCCACCGTGCTTGTAGAATACCGAAAGTTCTCTCAACATCTTTCTGGTATGCCTCTTGGTGTAAGGTAAACCACCTTTGGGCGTCATCCACAGGGTTTGCAATTGCTTGGACAAGTGTCGCCCACTTTGTGTAGATGTCATCTGCCAAGTATTACCCCATATTATACTGACACCCGTTGATGTAGTAGTCAAGTTGAGGTGATTTACCCTTCGTCAGGTTATTGAAAAGGGGTGAAAGTCCAAGAACTGTAATGTCATTTTGGGATCTTAGGACTTTAAAGAAAGCATGCTAGATCCATGTGTCAAACGAGGCAACCACCTCTAACACAATTGTTGGCTTTCTCGATCTTCCGCTAAAGCCTCATTTCCATTTAGTGGGATAGTTCTTCCACTGCCAATGCATACAATCTAATGACCCTATCATGCTCGGAAAGTCACGGTCTTCACCTTTGCGAATGAGTCGATCCAAATATACTTGATTTGGTTCATGAAGGTTTTTCTCTTTGTAAAGCTGAATAACTGTGTGATAGAATTCAGCAAGATTATGAAGGCATGTAGGCTTAGACATACCATATGTATCATCCATCACATCAGCTGGGAAGACATATGTCAGTATTCAAAGTGCAATAGAAACCTTCTGATAAGGTGAGAAACCAGGGCGGCCTGCTATGTCCAGCTTCTGTCAAAAGTATAGATTGACATGTTGGACATCATGAAGTAAGCGCTCGAAGACATGACGCCTCATCCGAAAACGACGTTTGAAATCCTCTTCTGTGTACATCGAGTTAGAGTTGGAGTAGTTGTTCATCAAAGTCTCATGCGTCATCTCTCTATTTCGTGGTTTATAAGAGCAACCAGCAACAGAGCCACCACATTGAGGTTGTTCTTCAGTTGGCTCACATGCCATGACCCCAGCCATGGCTGTGATATATGATGTGTTACACCATGCTTCATCTCTTCATTGGACTCCTCATCTTCTCGTCTCATCTACACCCATTTATCTTCCAATTCAGAATTGGATGAGGACCCCCAGTTGGAATCCGAAGAGGATCTAAAGTTGGAATTCATTGCAAACTTGAATTGAAAGAGATATTGGAAAGGGCAAAGTTGAAAGTGTGTGAATTATAGCCCAATATCCACCCTATTTATGGACATTGGAAGCTGAAGATAAAAAGTGTCACGCGGATAAAAATCCTATCTAAAATTTCCACAACCAATAACATCTCGACATGTGACACTCGAAATCCTATCCGAAAAATGATTAAGATTACATATCGACAAGAAATCTAGAAAGTTACTCACATATCGACACGTGACACTTGAAATCTGAGACGTAAAATTATTGAGATTCCATATCGACAAGAAATCTGCAAAGTTACTCACTTTAGTGATACATGTCACTCAAAATCCTATCCGAAATGGATATTCTATCTCAAAATATTATTGAGGTAGTTTAATTTAAGTAACCATATTAATTCAATTAAAATAATAAATTATGTTTGGCTTATGACCCTTTAGCTCCCTCGATTGGAGATGATTTTTTGTCACAGAGCTATGTTTGGCCTATGACATTTTGGCCCCTCGGTTGGAGATGATAAGAAATATGCCATGGCACTGTTTCTTAAAATATTAGGGTGCGTTTGTTGCACCGGACTGTCTCGGACTGGACTAGCTGCAGGGACTAAGCTGGACTGGCTTAGACTAGACTAAGCTGGACTGGCTTAGACTAGACTAAGCTAGACTAGTTTAGTGAAGCGTTTGGTGCAGTGTCAGACTAAGAAGCAAGATAATGAAAACAGTATTGTTCACTAGTTTGGTGTTTGCTCAGACTACGACTACATTATTGTTCTATTTTAATTTCTTTTTTTTTATTAAAGATATTATTTAAATTAATAATATTGGATGAGAGTGAGACTTAATAAAAATACAAAAACCAAATTTTTTTGCCAACGAAAGAAATATACATGATTCAAGAGTAGCATTGTTCCAAACATCAATTTAAAAAAGTATTCTCTCAACAATGGATATGGTTCAGAATGCTTTTCTTAATTATTCACCTTTGGTTTAAAGTTGTAGATTAAAGTTAAAGCTTTGTTTGCTTTTTTTGGTTGTGTTTTGCAACTTTGTTTGCTTTGTCGTTTGCCTTATTACCTTTCATGTTGGTGTTTTTTTGAACCGTGTTTAATTAAGTTGTACCGAAAAGAAAAAAGCCATTAGTACATCCCATACTGCAGCAAATATTAGAAAATACAGTGAACAATCTGTTGAATCCAAATCACAGAAATTCAAATGTATCATCTAATCAAATTGAATTCCTCTTCAATCGAGTCACCGCTGATATCAAAGTATATGTAAAGCAAGAAAATGTATAAGCAGGTTACTCAAGAAATATTTGATTGACTTGACTCACTTCAATAGACATCAGATTAAGTTATGATGAAATAAACAGCAACATGAAATATCAACTATCGAGTCTCGAGTAGGGTAAAAGTGTTTTCATTAGCTGAAAAAGCTGTAACCTTGTTTACACAAGGATCGACTTTGTTGTCATCTAGATCCCTTTCACTGTAAAAACCAGGTTTTTCAGGTTCAAGCAATCCACTTTCACCACTCAACATCAGAACTGCAGCTGGCATGCTTGGCCTATCTGCCAGATTTCGCTGCACGCACACGCATAAAAGACCCACATGGATTAACCGCAAAATTTCATGTGGATTACTGTAGTCTCCTACTGATGTCTCGAGCATTTCAATGGACTTGCCTTCTGTGTATTAATTCCATGCCTAAAAGATCACAACCACCAATCGTACTGAATAAATAGAAGTACAAAAAATCAAGTAAAAACAAATGGAAACAAGGATTAGAGATCAAACGAGAATACTCGTATGCTTAGTTTGAATTAAGCATTATAGTTTTTTTTTTATTTGGTCTTTTTAATCTGTTGAATCAAGAAGTAGGGGTTGAACAAAGATATTTTAATCATAATCAAACGATAAAGGCATTCGAATATGTAGCTATCACAAGTCGAAAAAGAAACAAGTCGCTCATTCTATTTTCTGTTTGTACTGGATATCTAACTAATTAACAAAAAAATTAGCCTTTGAGCAATCAATTTACAGCTTTTGAGGTTGCTCTATTTCTATTCATTTTTGCCATGGAGCTCCTTCATTTATACATACAAACTCCAATTATCACAGTAGATGAATACTCAAACAAAGAAAGATAAGGATGCATCTCCCAAACGAAAATCTGAACCCAGATCAAAACAGGATCACGATGCAACGGTAAGATTATTTCCTGCAATTAAGCCCCAGTATTCATGGGCTTCACACATATATTGCAATATGATTTATCAATCAAGAAGACAAACAACCCATGAACATGAGCCATTAGATGCAGGAAATTGAAGCAAGACCATTAGTTCCAACTTACAGTAGATAAACAAGATATTTTTCAGAGCATGATTCGTTTTAGTTAAACCCACCTTCTTCGCTCACTATGGAAAGGACCAGAGAAGAAGTTCTTGGACACATTGAATTCAGTTAAGTAAGGAAGATTACAAATGCTTGGAGACAAAGTGCCAGACAAATTAAGTCCATTGAGATTTATTATAGAAGTCACCTTGAAATCAGAACAATGAACTCCGGTCCAATTGCAAGGATTTGAATATGCTGAATATTCCAGGACACACACACACACCCAAAATCAGCATACCCATATGGAAGGACACACCCACACACACAGTACATACATACATACAGACACATACAATCATAGACTATATACACATATCAATTATTAGATGAAATTCAACGATGGCAGAACAAATTATGATGAAATTCATATATATATCAAATCCACTCCAGTAAAAGCCCAAATTTTAATATCAAGTTGAACCTAAAAATGAAAACCCTAATTTATTTTCAACTGCCCATATCAGTTATTGAAAAGTTTTCAAACCAAAACAACGAAGTCGTTCATAACCCAGTAATAATTTACCAAACAAAATCGATGTCGTTTCGTTCACAATCAGCAAAAGAAAATCGAAGAAGAAAATCGTCAGATTCGAAATTTACCTGACGAGGAGCAGAGGACGGCAAGCAGGACGCAGAGGAGGGCGAGGAGGACGAGGGTGAAGGAGTAGGATGTCTTCTCTCGTAGACGAGCGACGAATTTCCCTCTCGCTGGGCTTAGTAGTACCGTGAAAATTGGGGGTCCTCGCTAAGAACACTTAGCGAAGGACTTTGTCTGAGCGAGTCCGGGTTTATCCCATTAAACTCAATCCCTCTACCTACCAAACATGGGACTCACTAAATACTTAATCCAGTCTAGTCCAGTCCCACTTAGTGAGGCCAAACAAACGCCCCCTTAGTTTCTTAGATGGCTAGAGAGGCGACCTAACCCTCCTTCAATTGGAAATGGCCTAAGTGGAATATTAAATTTGTCCTGATACTTTGTGTGATATCCAACGTGTGTATATGTACAATATGTATATATATATATATATGTGCATATAATATATACACACACGCACACAGCATCATCACAAAGCAATGATGCATTATTGCTTTGATTATTTATACCTTTTTTCTCACACGGCACCATCATTGCCTTTTATATTATTTTTTCTTCTGATTTCCCTCTGCACTTCACGGTTTTTCATCCATGAATTCAGGAGGACATCACGTCTCCATTCCTAATTTTGGACGGGAAACTAGGCACGAACTTGACCTTTATTTTCTTCCTTCAATAAATTGGGCAAAAACTTGGTTGCAAACCCAAGTTCTTCCGTAATCGACAGGGTTTATTGCAAATATCCGACGCTAGAGCTTGTCCCCCTCAAGCAGCGTGGAACACCAAGTGCACCTGACAAATGGAATGGAATCGATAAATGCCGATGGCTGGGCTGCTGCATCGGGCTGGCTGGCTGGCTAATTTTGGCCAACCCGCTGACCTGATGTCTAATTTTTGGTCAGGTGGAGCCCACAAGTCCTTTGCCCTAATTCTCGGTTAGATATGATTTTCGTGTTAAAACGGGTTATATTTTGATCTGTGACCTTTTGGCCGGGTCGGTTAGAGATGACTTGAAGCCATCTCCAATCGGATCGGCCAAAGGGCTATAAGCCAAAACATACCCCTTTTGACACAAAACACATCTCCAATGAAGGGTTGGACCCAAAAAAATTGGGACCCACTGTGCCATAAATCAGCCAAATGGCTAGCGGACTGGCCAAGGAAAGCCAGCCAGCCCGAAATTTGAAAGGCCATATCTGCTCCAATGATGACATGACATCATCCTAACGTCATGCAGCTGTTGGAATTTGATTTTTTTTTTAGACGAAATTTAAAAAAAAATTAATTAATTTTTTTCCTATAAATACCTAAGTCATTTCTACATCATTTCATACTATCTTACCTCATTTTATTTCAAATTTTCACATTCTATTCTCTAACCTCTTCCAATAATCTTTCTTTTAAATTTTTCAATAATTTTCAAATTGCCATGTTTTCAACCAAAGGAAAGGCTTGGACCCGAAAAGAATATGAAGCTCTTTGCAAGGCTTATAGATAGGTCTTGGAAGATAGTGTCAAGAGTATTTCTCAAACAAGTGAAGGCATTTGGTCTCGTACGTCTAAAAAGTATTATGAGTTCTACGAAGGCATCACTCCACCGAACCCCAGAAATCACAAAAGTTGTTCTTCACGATGGAAAAAACATCTTCATCCAAGGTTGAATAAATGGCACAAGCAACAATAACGTCTGAAAAGAGACATGAAAGCGGAGCTAATCTATACGACGAAGTAAGTGTTTTCACAAGTTCTTTTAAATATTTAAGTATATTGCATTTAATTTCATAAATTAATTTCCTATAATTTTTGTAATTATATTTGCTAGGAACGGCAAGCGAAGCAATTGTATATGGATGACATGAAAAAACCCTTTACTCATCAAGGTTGTTGGGAAATTTGTAAAGGGTGAGTGTTATTTCAAGATCCACCTTAAGAAAGATTTGGTCATACGCCAGTGTTCGGAAATGTTTCTTCAAATTAGTTGGGGATGAAGAAGTATCTCCTACCATTGAAGAAACAAGGCTAGAAAATTCGTCTCCGGGTCAATCT
Organism: Malus domestica; assembly: GCF_042453785.1. Lineage (NCBI taxonomy): Eukaryota > Viridiplantae > Streptophyta > Magnoliopsida > Rosales > Rosaceae > Malus > Malus domestica. The sequence continues at coordinate 7,173,560 of NC_091672.1, forward strand.
TCCATACCTAAGGCTATGAAACGAAACAAGGCTAGAAAATTGAAGGAAAATGGCAAGGAAAAGGAAAAGTTAGCCTTTCAAGAGGAAATGGCCTCCTCATTGCAATGAATGGCAGAGTAAAATGTCATTGCTGCGGAAGAAAAGAAGCGTAGACACAAAGAACGAGTAAAACAAATACAAGAAGAGATGGATAATAGAAACATGAAAAAGGACACTGAATTATACTCCAATGAGTAAGGCATATTTTGATAGGAAAAAGAGGGAAATTATAGCCCGATAGGAGTTGTTTACAACATCTGACTATAACTCTACAATGGCGGATGAAGATCATTATTATAATTAGTTGTTATAGTCTTTAATATTTAAGTTGTTGTAGTTTTAATATTTAAGTTGTGTACTCTTTAATATTTAAGTTGTTGTAGTCTTTAAATTTAAGAAGTTGTATTTCAATTAAATTGTGATATTTGAGTTAATGTCTAAGTTGGTTAACATGCAAGATAATGTCCAAATTGTGATCTTTGGTTAATGTCTAAGTTGAATTAATGTATTTCAATTAAATTGTGATCTTTGAATCAATTAAATTGTGATCTTTAAGATTACATAAAGATAATAAATATGGAGAGTTACTCACTTTAGTGACATGTGTCACTTGAAATCCTATTCAAAAAAATTATTGAGATTATATAATGATAAGAATTAAGAAATATGGAGCTTATTCATTTAACGACAAGTGACACTCAAAATATGTCCAGAAACCTTATTTTAATATGGTAGTTTAATTCAATTAACCAATAAATTAAAAAATAAACTTAAAATAGTAAATTATTGAGGGGGCTAAAAAATAGCCTCCTTCGGTCTAACCCTGTTCATTAAAAAAATAATTTATTACGGGGCTATTATTTAGACGACGGCTAAACATAATCTTTTCAGTTGAAGATGACCTTACTCCTCCTCGTTTGTGTTGTAGGTGTGCTAACTTGTGGCCTAAAGTCAAGTGAGTAAAGAGAAGTTGTTGGTGATTTTGGTTGCGATTTGTTTGACTTCTTTCAAACGATTGTGACCAATGAAAGAACCTGTCTTGGTCTAAGGTTCTTCATGCCTTAGGTGCCAGGACTTTAGAATGGGTGTTGTTCGTGAAAGTGGAGTGGAACGAATTTATTGGTTGATGTAATAAGATGAGATGCATGGGAAGGTGAATCGCATCAACCCAAACAAGTTGGTCGAATGAACCAAATTTATAAGTAATTAAATTACAATACTCTAATTGCTATAAAAAAAAAAAAAAAAAAGAAGAAAGCGAGAAAGTAAATTTGCTATGAAATAAATTGTAAGATGTGAGAAAATAAATTAATCCAAGCACGAGAAAATAAAAACTATGATAAAGTGCAAAACACGAGAAATTAAAAAATAACATTGAGTGAGGAAATTGAAAACATTTTATAACAAGAAAGAACAAGCTACACTACGAAAGATTTTCTTGATAGGGATTTTTACTACTCATGTGAACGGGCTTAAATTTCTTAATTTACTTGCAAGAATCACAAGGTTATTGTAGTATAAACGGATCTCGCAAGGTCGTCTCCACAGGGATTATTAAATAATTCGAACTAATCAGATTCCATTTAATTATTGTAGAGTAGAAATTGAAATGATTGATTTTATAACCTAATTCAAATAAAAACGAAATTAATGAATTAAAATAAACAATCTGCAATATTAGAGCTAGAGAGAAAAGAAAACAGTTTTGTGAGAATAAAATTAAGAAAGCACTAGGGATCCACCATCACCTAGCAATCCTATGGACTTGTACCAATTACTTATGATCTACACATGCCACTTTGAAGGTTAGATTTTCCTAATTCATACTCTACTTGGAACCTCCAACATAGAATGTATATCTAACATGCAACCCGTCCGGACGTTCGGATCAAATATGAACATGAAAGACTCATTATGCTTTATAAAAATCATTTGAAAAACCATGCAATCCTTAAGACGTGATATTCATCCTAAGCGAAATTACAATTATTAATCACAAGAAGCCAGCGTCAATTTCAGGGAACCTTCCGACCAAAATTGCATCAAATTACTTTTCTAAAAATCCTAATGGTGATCAGGCATTAAAACAATTAGATAGTTTTTATTCCGGTGATTAATAATTCAAAGTACGCATGCAATCAATCATAAGCAATTAAATAAAAAATCACATATTCATGCTAAGGCTTAAGGCTTCGCCCTAGCAAAAGAAATTAGTTCCGCATATTCATAATTGAAATCATATAAAATATATTCAAGAAAAGGATTGAAAGCACCTTCAAGTAAAAAGTCTCCAAAACCCTAACAATTCTCTCTGTCTCCAAAATTGCATAAAAGAAAGCGTAGTTTAAAACTGTAGACGGCTAAGCAATATATTTTTCCAAGCCATCCCAAAAACCATAGGAAACATAACCCTAAATTAAATGATAAAATTCGTCTAAAATCTGAACAGTCCCGTTTTGGCCCATAAGCTGCTCCAAAACTGGCCCAATATAGCTGGATTTAATGTTTGAAATATTCTAAACACTTTTCCAGAAGGCCACAAACCCATCCGATGTCATTTTGGGCTCCAAAAACGCAATTTAAGCCCAAAAACGTCATTTTCCAGCACTGCGCATTGCTTCTTTATTTCATCGCCAGATAATAACCGCTTGGTGGAAAAATCCCAAATTTTGATACGATCAAGCTAAATGACTGGCGAACGTCCTCCAACTGGAATTACTCCAAAATTCATCCATTTGGTCCTGTTTTGCTCCAGAGGAAGTCGAAAATCCTATATTGAAAATACAATTCAAAGTATCAAAATTCTTCCAAAATATTAACCAAAATATACTAAGATTAGGGTAAAATATATAATATAAAATCTACTCATCAGCTACATCTAACAATGAACTACGAATGGTAAAAAGATGAACTGAGCCTATCTGACTCAAACGCAATGCACGCTCACTCAACTCGAAGGCGACGCACGCTCACTAGACTCGAAAGCGATGCTTTTAAAAATAGATTCTGATACTTTGTTCGATTTTGAATACTATCTAGAAAGGAATAGAATCAATAGATGCATAATGTTTATAAGTAGAATGAACAATGATTTAATTGACTTATTTGAGAGAAGGGTTCTGAAGCAGACCTTGCTCAGTGCATATGTGTGGTTTCACTCATTCGAGTCGACAGAAGCATTATGATTTGTAATGGTTTCTGGCCTTCGCATTCTAAGAAATAGACATTTATTCGGTGACTTGTCTGTGTTTCTGCATTTGTCGATTTTGGTACTCATCTTTCTGATTGTTTGTGCTTTCAGGGCACATGCACAGAGGGGAGACTTGGCTCCTAAAGCATTGAGGAGGAACTTCTTAAAATACTTTCGTGACTATTCATAGAATTTCATACTTATAGTCGGAACAGTTCATATTATAAATCACTTTGCAAAGATCATCTCTATAACAAATCAATAAAACTAAGCCGTTTAGTCATCAAGTTGTATAAATAGATAAACGGATTTGGTAAAACGATCATGAATCATCTATCTATTTGCTAAGATATATAATATGGATGGTTTCGATTATAAGCACGAAGTTCTGTGAATAAGCCTATAAGTATTTTGAGGAGAAGCTCCTCCTAAACCTCAAGGGTGTGTTTGTTGCACTGGACTATCTCAGACTAGACTAACTTCAGGGACTAAGCTGAACTGTATTAGACTAGACTAAGCTGGACTAACTTAGTAAAGCGTTTGGTGCAATGTCGGACTAAGAAGTTGGACTACCCATAATATATTTTAATTTCTTTTCTATTAAAAATATCAATATGAAAAAATGGCATATTCTTCACAAATTCTCGGTGCTCCTCTGCACGTTGGAAACTGTATAACTTCCAATAACAAATGCTTATCCCAAATTCCAGAAAAACCAGAAATCGTTCAATTTGATATCCCAGAAAAATCAGAACTAATTGAAATCATTCAAAATTTGATCAACGACTCCATTCGCAAAGTCAAGAAATCATTCAATTTGATCAGAACTAAATGGTATCCCTTCACAAACCAAATGCAATGAATTAATAGAATCCATCAAATGTTCTAAAGCTTCAAAGAACATAACAAATAAAGTTTAAAAAAAAAAGAAGGAGAGGAAGAACGCAAAGCACACAACCTAGAATCCAATCAACTTCTACAAACCCTCCATAGTTATAATCCTTCATACGGAAAATCAAATCCCAGAAAAATTAAATCCTTCAAGCTCACTTGTTTCAGGACCAGAAATTCGAATTTGAAAACTTTAAATCGCCGGAGTTCTCTCAAATTGAAAACGAAGCTCGTGGGTTCTCCAATTGAAGGTCGAATCTGAGGTCTCATTTGTGGTTCTGGGCTTAGGGCGAGGAGAGAGAGAGAGATTGGAGGTGGTGTGGACTAGTGAGTGATCTTGCCAGAGTTTGGTGAGTGTAGGACGCGACGCGAGGAAGAAAGCAGAGAAGGATGCGACGCGAAGAAGAAGAAAGCAGCGAGGGTCTTAGCAGTCCCATGGTATTTGGGGGGTCTCGCTAAGATCCTTTAGTGAGAGAGTTAGGGGACTCGCCCCTTCAATCCCATTAAACATGGTCCCACCATGTAACAAACACAGGACTGCACTAATGAGTAGTCTGGTCTAGTCCAGTGAAGGCTAATGAAGTCAAACAAACGCACCCTAAAGCTTTTCTTATATGAAAATGCATGAAAACATAAAAGATAAATACTTGAATTCTGCCTTTGAAAGCGACCAAATCCAAACCAAACTTTAATTCTGAGAAATTTTGTACAAAAGTTCCTATATTAATTCTAAATAGAAGAAACAGCTTTCCAATTCCAGATACAATTGGAGGCTGTTTTCTGGAAATTAGGCTTGTAGGTTCCTCATCTGTTCAATACAATCAAACACTGCCATACATAACCTACAATCTCCTTTCCTACAAATGGATGGAGGAGCCCAAACGAAACATATTTCCCTGACGATAAATTGAAAAGAGAAAATGAAGTTCAATAAAATTAAGTGGAGGAGAAGCAGCACCCACCCTTCCTAGAACCATCCCCATCTGGACCGGGAACAATAATTGCTGTTCCTTTTAGGAGACCTGAATCTCCGCCGTCTAGGTCACTAGCAGCAAGCGTCTTCTTGCTCATTATCCGGTATATCTCCCTTAAGATCATCAAAAACGCAGTTTCAACGTTGGTGGCTTCAAGAGCGGATGTTTCCATAAAAAATAGGTTTTCTCTTTGAGCAAACTCCTGTGCATCCTCAGTTGGCACTGCTCTAAGACTCCCCAAGTCACATTTGTTGCCGATGAGCATTATAACGATGTTCTTATCGGCATGCCCCCTCAATTCCTCCAACCACCTAGCCATGTGGTCAAACGATTGACGCTTGGTCATGTCATAAACCAACATTGCTCCTACTGCACCTCGGTAGTATGCGCTCGTGACTGCTCTGTACCTGAAGAGGGACTAGAGGGGATGAGTTTAGGAGGGTATGACATTGTAAGTAAAATCAAACTCCCAAGGAAATAAGCACAAACTAAATGTTCAAATGGAAATCAACACCATATTAAAGAAACCAAAAAAAACAAGAGCGTCAAACTTTTATTTCCTTTTCAAGTTCTCATCCGTTTCATTGTGAATGCAGCTTCATCTATCATGAATTTCATAACTTCCACACAATCATAAGGTATGGATATATCCATTTGCAGTTGTCATTTAAGTGATCCCCCTTCATAAGAGATAAGCATAAATATGTTTCATATTAACATCTACATCAAAATACAGTCACACCTGATCATAACAAGAAAGCGATCCTAGAAAAGCAAATAATGAGATCTAACTCAGTGATCATTCCATCCACACATAGTGGGTTAATAGAGTCCCAACAAACAAGTGTGCAACTTGCATTTTTGCACATATAAAGCATAAAATCGAAGACTTGATAAGGGACACGTATGAACCAAAGGTTACTTACAAACCTCTAAATCTATACATAAAAATTTGTATTCGCCCATTTCACTAATACTCTTTAGGGCATAATATCTATCTCAGACTAGGTTTCCCAACATTGCAGCGAGATGAGTTTAACTTACATCCCTACACTGTGCCTAAAGAATCATTATATATCTTTAATTTTTTTTTTTACTCACAAAGTATTCATATTTTTCAGACCAAGGGCTAGACCAAATTTTTACAAATTTTTCGATCATCACTCACCGCCTTGTATATTTTTGGTCAATCGTAATTTTGTTTAAGAAAATTTAAGGTTGCCATTGAACGGAAAATCCGAAAACCTAGAAATGAGCATGCATTATGATTGGTTAAAAATAATCACATTACAATTTTCCCATCAGCATCTAAATTTCAAAAAAAAAAAAACAAAGATCTTGTAGATATAACAAAAATATTGATCATTAAGGCATGCAATGTCGCACCTTTCTTGGCCAGCCGTGTCCCAAATCTGCGCCTTGACGGTTTTCTGATCGAGAACAAGTGTTTTTGTTTGAAATTCGACCCCTATCGTGGCTTTCGAGTCCACACTGAATTCATTTCTAGCAAATCGTGCGAGCAGCTGTGTTTTCCCCACCGCTGAATCTCCAATCAACACCACTTTGAACACATAATCAATCTTCTGGTTATAATCTCCGTATAAATTCGACATTCTAGCCACAACCGGACTCCCAACCGATTGATTCTCAACCCCACAGTTTGGAACATAAAATAATAAAATTACATGAATTGATAATGGTAAATTTTTCAGATCAATCATGTGGGTACATTTTATTGGATCGACTTGGAAATGAAAAACTTGTGCTGGCTGCAGCAGCAGGGGTTGGGGTAGGTTGGGGAAATTAGAGAAAGAGAGGGGGAGAGAATGGGAATTGTGGTAAAATTAGGGTTTGAGAGGAAGAGGAGAGTTTGTTGGAGGGTGGACAATTGTGGTTTTATCATTTGCGGAAGAAAGAGAGGAAGAGAGGAGGAAGAGGCGGGAAACCATCGGCTAGTGCGGGTCCCATTAACGGTTTTTTAAGTTCACTATGAGAAGAGTTTAACACTTGCTGGTACAATAGTTTCGGTACAAGTGGCTGGATCTGGGTCGTTAGTTCGGCAAACTTTTTGTTGTCTACACAGATTCTTCGAGTGTTTTATCGGTAGCGCGCGTGGTGTAAGAGGTTCGGATTAGTAAAATGTACAAAGTTCGATTCTCTTCTATATATTGCAATCGAAAAACATGATTGAGTTGCATAATGTTTCTTCTCATTTGTCAATCTAACTGCAAGTTTTCCTGATCTTCTCTCTTCGTGAGAGTTCTTCTCACTTGTGTGTGAGTGTTTTCTCTTCTTGTCAAACCTTGTTGTAGCCGCCGAGGCTAGCCGTTTCCAGGGTTGGTACCATTCCACCCTAGTTCTTTCTTTTTTCTTTTTTTCATTATTTCCGGTTCCATTTTCTTCATTTTCCACCTGATTTCCATCTCGATTGTTGTTGTCTTTCAAACCCAATTGATGTTGATTTCATCTTTCTAAACCCCCACATCAAATCCCCTTTCTCCTCCACTCCTTGCGTCTAGACTTGTAAACGGGTTGGGTTTATCAGGTTTGGATCGGGTTCAATCCGACCCGTTAAGTTAACAGGTCATCCGAACCTAACTTGTTAAGCTAACGGGTCATCCGAACGCAACCTATTAAACTAACGGGTCACCCGTTTCACCCGTTAACAATTATTATTATTTTTTTTTTTTTGCATAGAGTTTATTTTTTGTTGTTAAGATTTTATTAAAATTGTTAAAACATCCTCAACTAACGAATGCTAACGGGTCTAACAGGTTGATCCAAAATGACCCGTTATTTAACAGGTTCACCCGTTAACGACTCGACCGGTTAAACATCTACCCAAATACTACTATTAATGGGTCAGGTCGGGTCGGGTCCAAAATGCCAGATCTACTTGCGTCCATCCATTTCCATGTTTTTCATCAATCCTTCTCATTTCGATTCTCCCTTTTTCTCAATCATCTTCCTATTTTGCTCCACACTTCATCGTTTCTACACCAAATCCGATCTGCATACACTTTTCTTCACTGCGCTTTGTTGTGGTGCTTTTGGAAAGTGTGTAAAGCTTCGGCTGGGTGTTTGCACCACCACCTTCACTTTGTTTGCCTTTATTGGCTCTGTCACTAATGGGTCACCCATTCCTATTGGCTTGCTTCGTTCTGTGGACGCAACTAAGGGGTGCTCGTTGCAGGACGCCATAATCTCCCTCTTCTTCACTTCTGGGGAGTTGATTTCTAGCAACCGTTGGGGATGTTGGCTAGCGGTGGTTGGGAGGCACTGTTCTAGCGGGGTTGGTGGTAGCAGGAGGATAGGTTCTTTGTTTTGGTGTGTTTCTATTTTTGGGTTTCAAAGTGTGTTTTGGGCCCTGTCTTGTTTGGCTTTGAGGTTCATATATTTTTTATTTGTGATTTTCTTGTAATTGGACCTCTTGTATATTTGCTTTATTGTAATTTGTTGGCTTTTTCCTTGAAATGCTATTTCTAGTTTACTAAATAAATAAATAAACTACGAGTTTTCCTTTCCTCAAAAGACTAACACTATGTATGTTTGGATAAAGGAAATAAACTTGGAATTTTGATAAAAGTCAGAATTATAAATTGATATGCATCAATTCCCTTGTTTAGATTCATAAACATAGAAATTTAGAATTTTCGTGTGAGAAAAAAAACTTGGAATTTGGGACCTCCAATTCCCAAGTTCAAATTCCATGTAAATAGGTATCATTTCTCAATTTCTATTATTGAGAGTTTAAAAATAACAAATTCCATATCCAATTCCATTGTTCTTTTAGGTTAACCAAACAAGAAAATTGACAAATTCTAGAAAATAAAATCTTGTCATTTCAATTTCCGTCATTTTAAAATTCCCTAGTAATCTTAAATTTCTTCATCCAAACATAGTGTAAAGGAAAAACAAAATTTATAAACAATATTTTGCTACTCAAAGTTTTGATAGAGGTCCTCTTCAAAACCCTTTGTACTTGATTATAGAATAATTGGTCATTTAGTCAATCAACTGTAGCAAATAGATTGACGACTTATAATACTTTTACTGATTTTGACATTATGGTTTTATACAGTTAGATGACTAAACTATCTCATATTTTATTATGTTTACTGAGATAATTTTTACATATTAAATTATAATATACACGGTTCCAATCATAAGCTCAAAATATCGTGAATTGAACGCACAATATTTTGAGGAGGACTTTTTTGAAAAAGCTTGGGTGGTCATGTATTTTTCATAATATAATAAGATTCTAAATTTGGGAAATAATAGAAGTCAACATCTTCCAAACATAAATTACATTTCCCTCACAAGGCTTGCGACCCCTCAATCGGGTAAAGTCCATGCTCTACAAATTGCAAGGTTGGCAACCTAGTAGTATGTTCTACTTATGAAGTTACTTATTAAAAATATGATCACTTTTGATGTTTATTGTATTGGATAACTTATCAGATTCAATATCTTAACGTTATAAATGATGGAAAACTTTCTAAATTTACAAGTTATCCTAATAAGATGACATTATTGAGAAAAATAAGTTTTTTTCGTAAATAGTCAACCTTTTACTTTCAATCGAATAAAATTCGAAAACCCGTCCTTCCTTAACATTGGTTGAATATAATGGAGTATACAGCTGTAAGCACCAAACGAGCCGATCGAGAGCAGAATCATTACATTCTTAAGTTCCGGCTACATAGAAACATGACTGTTCCTTTGTCTCTTCCAAATAAGGACAAGCAAACTCTTCAAGTCTGATACAGTCCTTTTCAAAACAGGATAAGGCTCAGTAGAAAAAGACAAAAGAAGTCTGTAACCAAATAAAGAGACATGCACCAGTAATTTAAGTTACGTCAACTTCCAGAATTTTGTAAATTATTTCATTATCCATCTCATCACAATGATCTGAAATTTCCTTAATTACAGAAAATCACATATTTAGTTGTTCCGGATGCAAAAACAACATATTTTTTCATAAGTTCGATAGCTTATTGTGGCAAATCTCATGTTAAATGCAACGTCAGTATATATTTGTAAGAGATTTAACAAGTTTAATATTTAATTATCTATATTTACGTAAGATAAACAATAAAAAGCAACGTAATGAGTTTGAGCGACATAACAAATTTGATATTTACCTGTTTATTGATTTCACATAATGAAATGTCTAACTTAACTAACAAAACAAATACTGATTTCATGTTCCCGTTGTTTCTTCATGTACTCCTCTTTTTGTTTCAATTCCTTAATTCTCGTTTGATCCACGAGCAAGAAAAAGAAGTGAAATGCGTGGAAAAAGGGGGAGTCCGAAATGGCTTGCATAAAATGATATGCAAACAAAAAAATTGAAATCAAAGGATTTCATTCTTAGAACTTGTCCTGTACATTCTTGTTATGTTTATTTCATATATTAATTATGTGATAGCTAGGAACTCAAACTGCTCGTTTAGGTTACAAGACCTGGTCCCCTCCAGGTTTGTGGTGGAAATTCTACCAACCTTCTACATCACACCCCATCAAAAACTACATTATCTAACGGCTCCTTCTACCTGTTTCTTTGGAGTTCTTTTTGGATATAATTTCTAGTTGAACTTCACTGCATAAAAGAGAATATATTGTGTGGCTTCAAACTTTCAACCGACTTCCCCCGTCACTTTCCTGATTCGACACCGGATTCGACACCGGCTTCTGCATGTTTAAACATTTGCAGTTTGCTCTAACATCGCTAAGCGTCTGCAAAATAATAAACTTTTGTGAGTACCAACTGATGATGCTTTGTCCACAATGCAATATTTCTCGATTCAACTTGTTTGGTACCTTGAACTGTTTCTGAAGATCTTTAATATAATCAACTGCCAAATCGAGCATGTCTGCAGTGTTGGTTTGCTGCCAAGAATTTAAAAAAGTTGAATATCATGAGTTTCTGAACACAATTATTGGAGAATTGATTCGAGGCTAAAATGCTCATGTGACATTCTACCTTGTCCATGTTCGGGACGAGTTCTTGTAGTTTCCTCATTCGTTCACTGATCCGTGTTCTTCTCACCTGTAAACAAACTACCGCTTAGCATCATCTATGTTCGAGCAAAAGACTAAAACGGAAAAACCACAATGAAGTTTCATGGTGGATGTACTAATTATATGTATGAGGAACAAATGTGCTGACTAACAACAAATATTAGCTGGCTGGCTACAGATATAGGAAAATATTTACTCTTTCGGCAATGCTTCGAGGATGAGTGGCACAACCTCTCTTTGCTCTAACTTTGCAAGGTACAGAATCTTGAAGTTGCAAGAACTTTTCCATGGCAATGTCTGCTGAAGTTTTTGGTAAACTCAGGTGATGGGATAATACATGAAACCGGTTTTCAAGCTCTCCGTTCTAACCATGAAAGTTTATTCAGAATGAGTTAAATATGCAACAAAAATTTGCGGAAATTCAAACCACATACACCAATTAAGTACCTGATCAACCGAAAATAATTTCCCATCATGATCTTGGTCTCTTCTCATGCCATCTAAACTCTCTGGAAAATTCGATGAGTCATTCCAAGTTCCGAATGGGAATCCTGTAACATAAAATCAAGGATAAGCGCTGAAATCTCCATTAGTACCATGCCTTGTAACTTTTTAGTGGCGACATCATCTGCAATTTACTGAAAGACAATAATATATCTAGCTTTCTAATCCGAATTTATCAGCTGTTAATCCGGATCAATTTTGGGTTTCCTTAGTAAGAAAACACAATATCTAGCTTAATTCACTCCTCCGCAATATATTATATTTCGCGATGCTCTTTCCAACTAAGTATGAAGTTAGAAAATCAAACACCCCATAGGTTCCCATCTAACTTTTCAAATACCAATCAAATCCTACACATCCATAGACGAAAGCAAACATTTTCAGAACATGTTTGTTTGACTGACCAAACTCAAACTTCCACACTCCTCATTACAAATAGCCTATAAATAGTAATTATTTTACAACTATCTAGAGAGAGAGAGAGAGAGGAACTCATTCTCTTTTTGGTAACCAAATTGCAAATGTGCTTCTCAAATCAATGTCTGTCTTATGTCTACTACCAAAAACCAAAATAAAAATCTCCAAAACTAACATACTCGGATATCGAATCTACGATGCAAACAATAGGAATCATACAATGATATGGTAAAAAAATGAATGCATGCAGCTTCAACGGTCAAAGTATTTAGAAACTAAAAAAATGATAATCACCTTCGAATACCCGAGTTTTAATATATCTACTCTACTCGTAGTTTAGATTAGATTACGATATCGCTCAGATTAAAAAAGTCATAAGCTAATGAAAGACAGAAGAAAACACAATACCGTTTTGAAGAGAGGTGTTGGAGAAAAGCCCAGCAGGGGAACTACTTTGTCTAACAAGATTTGAATTCGAATGAACTGACTTGTTGGCCGGAGTGTGATGACGTTCCATTGGACCGGAACCCGCCAACCCATATCCGCCATTAAACGAGCTCTGCCTCGGATAATGAGGGGGCAGCAGCCCAGAATACCCTCCCTGTGAGCTCATCCGGATCGCTGACACTGCCGCCTCCGTTGCCGTCACCACGGATTTGTCGTCAAATTCTTGAAAACTCGACGGCCAGGAATCTGAGTCGTTGATATGGCTGTAATTCGCGAATCTGGAGAACAATCTCTCGGACTCCGAAGAACCCTCAACTGGGCTTTTACTGTGAAGCCCCGAATCGCCGCCGTCGGCGAAATTGGAGAGGAGGGAGTGCGGAGCAGAGCGAAATCTGAGCAACCCAGAATTGTGTTGGTGGGTATTTGAATCCATGAATGGCGGTGCACTGCTTGCTACAGTGGAAATTTGAATTAATGGGGTCAAGGTAGAATTGGATGCTGGAGGACCATTATACATACGCTGCTGCCCTCAGTGCTCACGTAATTTTTCCGGGAAAATTCTGAGAATATTTCTTTCTTTTTTCTTTCACTTTCTCAGAGAAAATTTTTAAGCTTTGTTTTTAAGCAGAGTGGGATAAGATCTTGTGGAAGAAGCAACCGGAGGGAAAAAAGCTAAGCTTGACCAAACCGTAAGCCACTGAGAGAGAGAGTAGCTAGAAGTAGAAGATAAACAGGGACCCCGTAATTAAATGGAACCTTGAGGTCTGTATCGCAATGGAAGTAGAGAGAAAAAGATGCAGACTTGCAGGGATTAGGGTGGGGAGAGGGAGAGAGAGGGAGAGAGAGATTGAGTGCAAGCCTCAAATTAGCTTTTCAAAGCTCTGAAAGCAAGGAAGATCTTGAGCTGAGGAGAGAGAGAGAGAGAGAGAGAGAGAGAGCTTGTGGCTTCGTCTTCTGGTCTGTGATACGAGTTGGGTGCGGCCAATGGAAAAGTACAGAGTGCTATCAATATCTGATCTCTCCACCGAACATTTGCTTTTGTTGCCTCTTTTAGTAGATTTCTACTTTAGTACTTACTATTTGTGGGTTTTCCTCCCTTTTGTTTTTACATATCTTTTAGTTTTCATTTTGAAGAATGCAATGTAATTTATACGTTCATTTTTTATTGATGCACATCCAATCCACAAAGAAAAATATATTAAAGGACAAAAGTAAATTTGATTACGCAGAAGGAGAGAAATAGTGTGCTGGATTAATTTATCTTCAAATAGACATTTACACAAGTTCACAATACTTATTTTTTAGGTTGTGTGTGGTAGCCAAGGACCTTGAATTCTACCTCTCGTTTAGTTTTTGTCTCTGAATTCTCATATTAGTTTCTCTCGTTTTTTAACTTAACTTTGCGTTGCATGAGTAGACCTTCCGTCAAATGTGTCTTATTTTCTATCAAATTTAAGTGTATAGTGGTCTTTTCATGCAAAAAAAATAAAAAATCTAAGTTATTTAAAAAAGAGAAGAGGATGGCTCCTTAAGGTTAAAGATAAGTTCCTCCTCAAAATGCCTCATGGGATTCCCAAAATTTCATATTTATTATCGAATCGTTTATATTATAAATCATTATATAAAAATCATCTTTGCAAAAAAATCAACTAAAACTAAGATATTTAATCAATCCTTAAGGAGTCTGATCATAAGTACAAAGTGTTGTGATCACGAGGTATTTTAAGGAGAAGTTCCTCCTCAATCCTTGAGGAGCCAAATCTCTCTTTAAAAAAATTATTTTCTTGTTTTTGGATGAAATTCCTATTTTATCCCTCAACTTAACGAAAAAGACAGAGTTAATGTAACTGACTACTAGTGCAACAAATGACATATTCAAAGATGAGAGAATCTATTAGTAGATCGTTCAGAGACGAAGACTAAACTCGTGATATAGATCAAAGACCTTTGCTAGAATAGGATGGTGCGTACTTTTGTTATAAGTTGAATTAATTAACCAGCTGTAAAAAATAGCTTAGAGAATATCGTTTCGTTTACTCGTTTGTGTAAAAAGAACTGGTTTGTATTTCTGACCATGTACAGTTTAATTATTTTAAAACTCAATCCATGCTATTACACTTTGTAAGAGAAAAAAAATCATGTGTCACGAGATAGTTAAGTTTTATCATATGCTTAATGACCATAGATTCTTGCATGGGAAATACTAAAACCACAAGTCAATGTGCGTGCTTGGCTGATATGGCAATTAATAAAAATAATCGTAGAATGCTAGCAACCTTCTTATATTGACTTTCTCCTACTCATTTTATATTGTTGAACGATGATTCAAATTATCTATTTTCTAAAAAATCCTTTAAAGACATCTCTATGAAAAATTAACTGAATTCAATATCAGTTAGTAATCTAATGGTCATCCAACAAATAAATGAACCATATGTTTCAATTAATCACTAATACTACAACAACGTTAATTAAACTGTTAAATGATTTTTAAATCGGTTGATTCTTCTCATGTGGTTGTTAGTTTGTGAGGTATGGGAGAGATGGCTTTGGCATTTGACATGGATAAAGGGCCAAAACTATGACGTGAACATTAGTCCCGTGAGCACCAGATTCCGCGCTGCATCTGGTTCTTGTCGTCGTATTCAGTTTTGGCTTTGGCTTTGGGTTTTGCCTCTAAAATTGCAGACGCTGCCTTTCCGAAAATACATCCGTTATTTGATAAATGCATGCTCTCTCTTTCTTTTTCTTTCTTGTTTTATATCTTGGTGTTTGCTTAAAATATAATATACTGATTCCAAAGCTTGATGCTCATAGTTTGGAATACTTTCCACATTGTTGATCATAAGATCTTTCACTTATTATAAGTGAAAATAAGTGTCATTAAACTATCGGATTGAGTGATAATCCATTTCTACTTCACTTGGTAAAATCACTCATTAACAGTTAGATGTACTGTAGCATCTAGATATTATATATGACCATTAGTAGAAGTTAAGTACATGAATGTAGTGCAATAAGTTTCTAAAAATAGATAGAGATCTCAAACTCGACCTACATGAACTCAATGACTCATGTGAATGCAAAAATGGTAATTAGTTGTGAGTTCAAAACGATGATACCTAATGTAAAAATATTGATGTACTAATAAAAAACGATGATACCTAATTATGAGTAGACAATTTATGGTCGCTTAGCTTTGTTATAGATGACTTAGCTCGTTGTATAATAGATATATATCTTGTTTCTTGTTAAATAAAGAATTGGAATTCATTCCTCTACGACAACAGAAGCATAAGCCACTCTTAGTATGAATAACATTCTCTCCTATGAAAAGTTTCCCCATGAATATCTGTAGACATGTAAATTTCGTTGCATACAATTGATGCATTACAAAGCTCCACGTGGCATATGATTCATCATAAATGGACAAGTCATCAATCACATGTGGCACAAATCAAGCAAAGGAAGTGTAAAACATTCCCAAAATTCGGCACAAGGAAGAAATCTCCTTAAAATCGGCAAGGGGCCCAAATTGCTCCTAAAACCGGAAAGAAAGCTAAAGCATCTTCACAAAACAAGCAAGAATTGAATATTGCTCACAAAATAGGCAACAAGCCCTATAGATTTTGGCCAAGTAAGGGAAAGTGGCTGAAAACAAGATACAAAACATGCCTAAATTCTCCCATGGACGAATCAAGACACAAATCAAAGCCAAATTCATCCAAAGGCAAGCTTTGGAAATCTATAAATATAAGGTCCAAAGACAAGCATAAGGTCGACAATTTCTACATTCAAGGTCGACAATTTCTACATTCAAGGATGAAATTCTCACAAAGGGAGAACCTCTGCCAAATCTTTGAAGACTAATACGCTGCCAAAGCTCTCTTCAAATAACGCACAACCAAAGTCGAAGCTTTCTTTCAACCAAAGCCAAAGCACTCCCTTGAAGAATCAACAAGCACTTGTGCCGATTCATTCAAGACTTTGTTGCAAGCTCAAAACTTGTAACGACATTCGATTCAAGATCAAGTTGCCAAGACCCTTGAATCAACGAAATTCTACATCAACACTCCCTTTGCCATAGCCCTAAACCTGAGGTGAAGACTATCCACGCATCGTTTCAAGCTCAAAACTTGAAACAATCATTCAATCGTTCATCTGAAATCAAGTCATCATGACCCTTGGATCAACAACCTACCTATTTACATCAAATTTGAAGACTGAATCAAAGGAAAATTGTAAACAAAGATTGAAACCCTTCAAATTCAAATCAATACAAATCTACTTTGTACACGTGTTCTCATTTCATTAGTTACAGAATTTTCGTGTTTACATTATCTTTTGAGAAATGCTAAGGGGGCACCTTCAAAGTGGGACTGTGACAACCTGTCCCGAATGTTTATATTATTTTGTCCTCAAGAGCATGGAAGTTACTAATTTACTCTTGAACGTTACGTGGTGAGGGTGTAATTGAACTAGGTTGGGACCAATCCATTTTCTTCCTTAGCTTTTGGACCAATTAGATTTTAAGTTTTATTTGTTTTTGGTTGGTGACCCAACCTGGACCACACATTTTCACTCTCACATACACATCAGCCGTTGACTCTCTCTCTCTCCTCCCTCCCGGATTTTCTTCCATTTCTGTACAATCGTACGGTCATTTGCTAAATCATTATTTCCTTGCACGGATCGAGGCTGAGAAGTTGATCTTT
Organism: Malus domestica; assembly: GCF_042453785.1. Taxonomy (NCBI): domain Eukaryota; kingdom Viridiplantae; phylum Streptophyta; class Magnoliopsida; order Rosales; family Rosaceae; genus Malus; species Malus domestica. The sequence goes on from NC_091672.1 coordinate 7,190,764, forward strand.
GTGTTCCTTATGAGTCCAGGAGCTCATCCATACCGTTAGTTCGACGTGGGGACTTCTGAAACTTCAGAACCAAGAAGCTCCCTTGAGGTGCACTGTTCACTTATCGTGATCGTGGACTTTTTGTCGAGTTTTAGGGTGCTAGGGAGCCTTAGAACGTCTTTGCAAAGCCTAGGGAAGAAGTTTGAAGTGTTTTGGACGTCAGGAAGCTCGGGTTGTGAGTTGCAGAGGTGGCCGAATCATCGTGGGTTTTTCCGGCAAGTTTCCGGTGGATTTAGGATCTAAAAGTGGTAAGGTTTTGTTCCTCTCATCCCAAGCTTCATTTTGGTATAAAATTCGTGAATTTTGGTTAAGAATTGAAAAAGATATGACAATTAGAAGTTTTTCCAGAAACCGGCAGTTGCAGAGGTCACCGGCGCCGGACTCCGGCGAGCTGAGGTTGAAGGAAAGGAATATTCTATCAAAGTTGATGGAATATGCTAACGGCATCAGGTATATTTAACGGCATATTCTAGATTTTAACGGAATATTCCCTAACGCCGTTAGGGAATCCGTAAGTGTGCCAGGCATGTGCCTGCGGGTGGGCGGCGTGTCTGGCCGTGCCTTGGCCGGCGCGTGGGACATCGGAATTTTTTTCTAAAAATATGGGGATGTTCGTGGGGTTGCGTAAATCACATTGGTATATTCAAACACCTCAATTGAGCAATGTATGAGAAGTTATTACCTTGTTTTGTTTATGTGCTTAAATTAACGTTTATATAGTTTTTTTGCATATAAGTGAGACCTATCCTGAGGACGAAAGCAGTCAAGCAAGGCTCGGGGGTTACGACCCTTCTACATATCAGTGAGTGGCCTTTTGGTTTTCAGTATATATATATATACTTGGTATTTTTCCCAGAAAACTTAATTCAATGGTTTGATATTTTGAAATGCCATGTCAAATGCTCTCTATGTTAATTGTGCATTAGTATGGTTATATATATATATATATATATATATATATATTGTTGCTCGACACTATGGATGCTCAAGTAAGCTTCAGGTGAGTCTATTGATGGTAGTGATGGTAGTGGATATATTAGTGCTAAGATGTATTTCGAGCTTATTATCCTGCACCCCGGTGTTAGTGCTCCGCCCGAGGACAGGGCCTAGCCTTCGCATGATCGTTCACCTCCCGCACCACACACTCACCTTGGATCCAAAGCAGGTGCCAGCCTGTCGTACAGACCACTTTAGGTGGTTTTGACTCGTAGGTGACTTGCGATACTTCGCACAGCCTTTCACGTGATCGTAGCACTTGAGCGTATTTATTTACACCTAGCATGTCGCACAGACCACATTAGGTGGTTCCGACTCGTGTGCAAAATTTGATTGATGAGTTGTGGACCCAGTCGTACAGGTCACTTTAGGTGACTCCGGCTGGCATACTATTTTATATTGATTTATTGCACCTGGCTTACTTATTTCTTTCTGAGCTTTGACATGGTATATTGGGTGGGTTGTTATTTTGAATATGATTTTGAGATATAATAGTATATACTATTTTCTGGGAATTATACTGGTTTTACGGCGATGGGTTACTACTTTTGATACATGAAATGGTTTTGAAAAGCTTTGTTTTTGCTCACTCACACTTTCTGTTTTGCGCCCTTCCAGGTTTTAGGTATGAGTGCTCGTTGGTGGCTTACAAGGAATTCACGGCAACTCTGATAGATTATCATAAATGTAAGACCATCTTTGGTGTTGTATTATTAGTATTCGTCCTACTGGATTGCACTTATTCTACCTACGCTCTGGTTATGTGTAGTCACTTTTAATATCGCACTTTCACCTTATCTTATCTAGTGTTTTAGTCAATTGGTTTTTAATTATTCGCATTTCTTATATTAATATTGTTTCCGCACTGTGCACATGGTTGCGTCACCCTCATGTGACGGCCAGCATGCCTCGATCTAGGTCGGGGTGTGTCAGGGACTCTAGGGACTCTCTGCCACTTCACAATTTAAAGTTAATTCTCGTGCTAATATTGTAAAACATTGTACAAAAATCATGAGGTGACAGAGAATCTTTAGAGAGTCCCACTTTTCATAAAGTCTTCTGAGCATTTCTCATATCTCGTACACAACAATTTACTACGTGATGGGGTTATGAGTTAGACCACACAATATGCTAATCTGAACTAATTGGTATCGAACTCATCATTTATGAGTCGAATCTAAAACCTCTTATTTATAAGTGAAAATAAATAATAATAAACCGTAATATTTAGTAGTAGTTTCAATAAGTTCCATCTGACTCTTTATTTTCCTTTTAGATTATAAATTCTCAATATTCTATCTATTACGTTGTCCCTTGTGAATCCTTGAGTCGAGTCCAATACAAGAATATTATCACGTCATATATACCATATTCCGATTATTGATTAAGCAAGAATTATTGTAAAAATAAAAGGCAATTATCAATCGAGATGGATACCCTATTTAAAATGGAATATATCCAATAAGTGCTTAGAAAAGTGACTAAACACCTAGAATTGCAAACAATTACATATACCTTATTCCACCAATAATATGATGAATATGAAAATTACATTTTCAATTTAGATATAGGTATCGAATTCTTTATTTTCACTAAAAGAGTCGTCAATATTTAGATAATTCAAATATAGGGATCAAATTTTTATGTTTGGTAAAAGAGTCGTCAAGTACAAATCTACTTGTTATTGTTTGTGCTTCCTCTTTTGAAGAATTTTTTTGCCGTAAGTAGTGCAATCTGTTTCTAAAATTTGAAAGAGTTATCAAACTCGGTCTACATTAAATAAATGACTCATGTGGATGCTAAAATGGTAATTAGTTGTGAGTTCAATATGACAATACCTAATTAAGAGTAGACAATTTGTGGTGGCTTAGTTTTGTTATAGATGAGATGACTAAACTCGTTGTATTATAGATATCTTGTTTCTTGTTAAAATAAGAAGTTGGAATTTATTCCTCTATGGCGACAGAAGCATAAACCACTCTTAGAGCATCTCCAATAGGAATCTACAAAGTTGTCCTTACCACCGCATGTCCTTATATATGAGGACCATAAGACTTCCAACAAGGTGGAGAAGTTCCTACAGTATACGAACTCACTTGAGTACCCAAAAAAAATCCTCACATATGGAGACTCTATAGGGACCCCGTAGTGGTGCCCGAGGTTGATTTTGAGTGGGCAGAAACCTCACCCACGTGGGCTGCAAATCAGCTTCTCTCACTCACTAGACAGTTGCGTCACGCGTGACCCAACATCACCTTATTCTTTTTTTTTTTCAAAGGATGGAAAAACAACAGTCGAGACAAATTCTTGGTTTTTTTTTTTTTTTTTTTTTTGTTCTTACTGTTTAGATCAATGGCCACAATACTCAAACCAAATTAATATTGTTTAGTCCTTACATTTAGAGATTATACTTTAAGGACCTTTCATTGGAGACAATATTCTTTTGAAGTCGTTAAATAAGTACTCAAAAGTGGTGGTAGAGTTTGGAGATGCTTTTACTTATTCTTTATACTATTGTGAAGTTTTAGTTCTTCCTAGATTGTTAATTGCTAGTTTCTCTTTTCGATATGGATTCATACTTAGTAGGTAAAACTTTGCGTTTGAATTCAAGTGGTTTTCTATCAAGAGTTTACGATGAAAGCCCTTAAAACTTCACTTAAACTGCTATATATATATATATAGAGGAAGCACATGCTCTGCTAAAAATCACCAAGATAAATGATACAGAGAAGGAGAGGGAGCATCTTAGAAATATTGAAGGCTACTGAATGGCATTATCCGCTATGAAAAGCTTCCCTATGAATATTTTTACACAGGTAATGCTAAGGAAATTAAATTTCTAAACCAAAATTTGTAAATCAAATGGTGTGGATGTTGATTATTGGATTATTACTTAAGTATTGATTAACGTGTTTATTTCCTATTGGTGGTGACACATCATTTGATTTAAAAATTTGATCTCCCTGACATTATTCTTTTTACACAACAATGCATTTAGTAATAGGGTTATGCGTTAGACCGCACAATAAGACAATCTTAATTAACTGGTATCAAACTCGTCATTTATAAGTTGAATCTAAAATCTATCACTTACAAGTGAAAATAAATATCAATAAACTGCAATATTAATTAGAGTGGTGCTATTCACACACCAACTTTTACCCCATACACACCCCTCTCAATTTTCGGCCATCGGATCCAAAAAACTGAAGAATATCAATGAACAAAAATTAACAATGATGTGTTGGAAGTAAAAGGGGATATATGAATAGCACTTCCCTATTAATTAGTAGTATCAATAAGTTCCAACTGACTCTTTATTTTACTTTTGGGTTAGAAATTCTCAATATAATATCTATTAAGTTGTCCCTTGTGAATCTTTTTGAGTTGAATCGTCAACAATGCAAGAATATTATCACGTCATATATATCGTATTTTGATTATTGATTAAGCAAGAATTATTGTAAAAATAAAAGCCAATTATCAATCTAGATGGATACTCTATGTAACTCGGAATATATCCAAGTGCTTAGAAAAGTGACTAACCACCTAGAATTGCAAGCAACATTACATATATCTTATTCCACCAATGATATAATAAGTATATGAAAATTACATTTTCAACTTTTTAGGTAATCAGATATAGGTATTCATTAAAAGAGTCGTCTATTACAAATCTACTTGTTATTCTTTGTGCTTCCTCTTTTGAAGTAATTTTTAGTCTAATTAATTATCGTTCTTTCAAATGATATTATTACATGTTATGATATAAATTGTTGATGCACAAAACCGGAGGTCTTGGAACAACGTAAATCCGACCGTGAATCTGCAAGTAATGTAAATGACACAAGATGTATCGTGGTTCACCCCAAGGTTTGGGCTACGTCCACACTGAATATGTATTTATCTATTTGTGAGGGAGAGAGATGGAGAGAGCTTCTAAGGGTGAGAGAGCCCTTCCATGGCCTAAGAGATTGGCCTCCCCTAATTGTGAGGGTGAGGAGTCCTTTTATAGAATAAGGACTCCTCACTTATTACATATTTGTCCATTCCTTTATCACATAATTACATTTAAGTCCCTCGAGTATTTGTACGAGATCTAAATACGAGGCCCTAAATATGGTATAAACAGTAGTCCCCCAAGTCTTCAGTCAAGAGAGTCTTTTGGCTGGAGACTTGAAATTCAGTCCATGTGTGGGCCGAAGTAACTAGATGTTGTCTTGAACTGATGTTCGATATGAGGCGGTGCTCAATCTGAAATGATGCTCAACTAGGAGTAGCACATGTTACGAGGCTACTCGACTCGTGGCTTATGTTGCCTTGGTTAGCTCAGCTTGTGGCGTTGAAGGTGAGGGAGTCCCTTTTATAGAATAAGGGCTCGCTCCTCAATACATAAATGATGGGCTAGAGTTGATGCTCGCGGTGAGGCAGTTGCTCAGTAGGCGACGATGCTCTCTAATGATGGTGAAAGAGTCCCTTTTATAGAATAAGGGCTCGTTCCTCCATACATGAATAATAGGCTAGAGTTGATGCTGCTCTAATGATGGTGAGGGAGTCCCTTTTATAGAATAAGGGCTCGCTCCTCAGTACATAGATAATGAGCTAAGTTCCCCAAGTATTTTCATGAGGCCCAGTTGAGGCCCAATATATGATACATAATGTAGTCCCCCAAGTCTTTGGTCAATAGAGTCTGTTAGCTGAAGACTTCGAATTGAATTCATGTATGGGCCGAAGTGGCGGTTGTTCGGAGGCGGTATTTGTATACCTTGCACTGAAGCTTTGTAGGTGAAGCTTTGCAAGTGAAGCTTTGAAGATAAAGCTCTGTAAATGACGCTTTTGAAGCTAGAGCTCTGTAAATGAAGCTTTTGAAGCTGATTGACATGAGTGATTCTCATGAATGTTTATGATGATTGACATGAGTGATGCTCATGGATGTTGTCATGAGTGAAGCTCATGAATGTTACATGAGTGATGCTCATGAATGTTGACATGAATGATGGTTATGAATGTTTATGTATGATTGTCATGAGTGATGCTCATGAATGTTTATGTATGAATGACATGAGTAATGCTCATGTATAATTTAGAGTACTAGGCTTACTTTTGATCACCTGGTTGGTGGCATGAAGGAAAGTACGGGTTGTACATTTCATCACCTAGTTGGTGGTAATAGCGGCAGGTTGCCGAATAATTTTGAAGTAATGGGCGTACTTTTGATCACCTGGTTGGTGGTAATAACGGCGGGTTGCCGAATAATTGTGGAGTACTGGGCGTACTTTTGATGACCTGGTTGGTGCTATTTTAGGCTTATGGGCCTTCGCTCTCCACACAACATTCCAGCCCATTTATTTTGGGCTTTGCCGTTTTTTTTTTTAATTACCCTCTGATAGGGTTTATACATATTACCCTCTGATGGGGTTTATACAGATGTCTCCGAAAGATAATAAAAATAAATTACATCATTCTGGTGGGGTGTTTATTCCTTGCTTTTGCTTTCTCTTTTGCTTTCTGCTTTTGCTTTTCTTTTTTTTTTCTTTTTTTTCAGAAAAGAGGAACATGCATGATTCAGAAGTTGGTGGTCGACAGTTGGTTTTCAGAAAATGGGCAGGTTCATGATGAAGAATCTTATCTTGTCCCTTTGCCCATGCTGTCCATGACCCAATCACTGCTGGCCTTGACCCCAGCCCTGGTCGACTCAGAGAGCATCCATTGCACTTGCAGATAGAGGGAACCTTGCACCAGTTCTTATCTTATTCATGAGTGCTTGAAGACTTAATGCTAATTATTCAAGGCGGCACAAGCCATGAAATAACATGCCTATGAGAAGTATTGAAGGCCCACCGATTCCAGCTCTGCGTCATTCTCCTCACATGCAAGCTTTACCATGTCTACATATTCAAGCAATTCCCGTTCAAATGCGTGCACTTCTTTCATTTTACCCAAAAGAGAAACATGCTTACGGCTTATCTTCCCTGCGTGTACAGGATCATTCCACAAGTCTAGCTTATTCACCTCCGCTGATAACATATCTAACCTAATCAGCAGCTTCTTCCACTGCAAACATTTCTTAATAAGATGAATGGACTATGCAATTGCAACAGCATGACTCTTCCAATCACTTTCATCCTCATCCATAATCGGCTACTCACTAGCAATGATTTGATCAACCGTCAGCCCGTCACACGTCGACGGCTCCACAGCAGCCTGAGTACCAAACAAACAAATCAACCCGAACCTGCCGCAACCTGAATACAAACTTTTCACCGTTGGCAGCCCCAATACACCACACCCACTGATATTTTTCCCTGAAACAACATTTCCAAAGCTCAAAGCAAGAGGCTTGGAGCCCGTAACGAAGATACTACTCGAAAATGTGGGATTTTGGAAGGACCCGAATGGGATTTTTGAGGTATTGGGAGAAAATGAGGAGAACCCAGAATCCAGAATATTGCGTCTTCCAATTGGATTCGGTAAATTCTGAGGGTTTGAGGGTTGATTTACATTTCTGGGTTAGGATTCAGACAGATTGGGGAAAAATAAGCTTTTGGCTTCTGGGTTTGGGTAGAGAAGCTGCCAGGATCCACTACTACTTGCTCTTCGTCCATTCGAGATGGAGAGGCCGTATCGGTGGTGATATCAAAGAATAGATTGAATCAATGTACCTGCAATCTATAATTTAAAGTGTGTCGTCTACGGCTATAGCACATTGACTCTGACCATTTCTTTTATCCAGCTTCTGAATCAAATAAACCCTATCGGCAGCATCCTGCCACAATCGGTCGGCGACGTAGATGGCGACCATGGTGGAGACCATGGCGAGCAAGAGAGCTGAAATCTGAAAGTGAAAAACCGAGCTGAATAGCCGATTGTGCGACTACCGGCTATGCATGTCCTTCCGGTGCGGCAAAAAACAAAGGGGCGCAGAGCTCAAGCGGATTTCAGTGAGTGGCGGCGAGCTAGATCACAGAAGGGGTTTCGGAGCTCGATCAAGTCGGAAACTAACTGATACTCTTGACAGTATAGGGTTGCGATCGCAACTGCTCCATTTCTTGGATCCACGCCTGGACCGTCGTCCACTCCATCTTAGAGTTTCACCTGATCAGTCGGAGATTTAGAGAATCAAGTGAAATAGGAGCTCATCGATTTGACGAGGAAGAAAAAGAAGATGGAGGACTGGGCTGATGAAAAATGAGCAAAATACAGACAGGGAAAGCAGGAGAGAGAGAGAGAGAGCTGATGAGCGTTTGATATTTGGATCTTTTCTGTTTCTGGGTTTTTTATGATCTTGCAGGTTCACGGCAGAGGTGAAAAAATGAAAAAGAACCGACACAACTTTTCGTATCGATTCCCACAGATGGCGCCAAATGTTGATGCACAAAACCGGAGGTCTTGGAACAACGTAAATCCGACCGTGAATCTGCAAGTAATGTAAATGACACAAGATGTATTGCGGTTCACCCCAAGGTTTGGGCTACGTCCACACTGAATATGTATTTATCTGTTTGTGAGGGAGATAGATGGAAAGAGCTTCTGAGGGTGAGAGAGCCCTTCCATGGCCTAAGAGATTGGCCTCCCCTAATTATGAGGGTGAGTGGTCCTTTTATAGAATAAGGACTCCTCACTTATTACATATTTGCCCCTTCTTTTATCACATAATTACATTTAAGTCCCTCGAGTATTTGTACGAGATCTGAATACAAGACCCTAAATATGGTATAAACATAAATGAACGATGTAATTATATTTTTATAGATTTTGAGCGTAATAACATTCATATTATTCACGTAAAATGACATTCATATTATTTATGTAATGTTACTACATCTTTATGATATGAAATAATGACATAGTTATGTTTGTTCATTTTAAAACAAAATCAATTTGTTGGGTGGAATGGTCATGTTATGTGACACTGTATCGTTATATACATGTCAACACCTAGCATAGATGCCCGTGATGTGTACGTGTCAGATGAGCCAAATTCTTATTGAATTTGACATGAGCGAACGAAAAAGCAAATTGTAACATCCCACATCGTCCATGAGAGTGGATCATGTAAGTCTTATATGTATATTCTCATCTCTACCTAGCACGAGGCCTTTTGGGAGCTCACTGGCTTCGGGTTTCATCGGAACTCCTAAGTTAAGCGAGTTTGCACGAGAGCAATCCCATGATGGGTGACCCACTAGGAAGTTATTGTGTGAGTTCTCATAAACAAAACCGTGAGGCCGTGGTTGGGGTCCAAAGCAGACAATATCGTGCTACGGTGGAGTCGAGCCCAAGATGTGGTAGGGGCCCGGGCTGGAATGTGACAATTTGGTATCAGAGCCAATCCTTGACCGGAAGTGTGCCGACGAGGACGTCGGGGCCCTAAGGGGGTGGATTGTAACATCCCACATCGCCCATGGGATTAGATCCTGTAAGCCTTATATGTATATTCTCATCTCTACCTAACACAAGGCCTTTTGGGAGCTCACTGGCTTCGAGTTCCGTGGGAACTCCAAAGTTAAGCGAGTTCGCGCGAGAGCAATCCCATGATGGGTGACCAACTGAGAAGTTCTTGTGTGAGTTCCCAGAAACAAAACGTGAGGGCGTGGTCAGGGCTCAAAACGGACAATTTCGTGGTACAGTGGAGTCGAGCCCGGAATGTGGTGGGGGCCCGACCCGGGATGTGACATAAATCTTATAGACCTAAGGTATAATATTAACAAATAAATACACATCTTATTATAAAACAATATTTTGCAAAATTACTCATTTTTGTGATGTAATTATATATTATAATGTGGATGAACTACATAATTGATACTTCATGGATCTAAGATATATATATATATATATATATATATATATATATATATATATATATATATTAATTAGACCTAAGATATGTTATCAATGAATAAATGCCTTTCTTCAATTGATTCGTAACATCACATGATCTAACATTAGCTAATTCGTAACATCATGTGATAGTCACATCGAAAATTACTTCACTTTTTGACAGTAAAATTCCAATGTGCAAAGTAACTTTCTCATTCTTTTCATTAAACAGATAAAATGGATTTAAAAAAATAAATTAAACATTAAGATAGGTAGAAAAATCTAGACCATATGCTGTGAAGGACCACAATTTCATGAAAACCTTGTTGGATGGAATCAAGATCTTAGATTTACTAAACTATGCTTAAATAAAGTTGAATTACGCCATCAAACTTTTTGTGAGTTTATTTGTGGTCCCCCTCTTCATTGTCTCTCGTGTTACCTGTGATATTAAATCATAATAGAAGTAAAGAAAGTAAACCAAGAAAAAAAAAAAGTTAATTAAAAAAGAAAAGTATTATTGTCATTTCAAATATTTCATTATACACTTCTCACAAATATTTGTTTTTTCAAATATGAAAAGTTTGCAATATATAGAATAAAATTTTTAAAATACCAATAACAATTCTCTTAAAAAAAATAATAAATGATAATGAGAGATGCAAGAAGACGCCTTGAGGGGGCCAAAGGGTAAATGTATGTTTGTGTGGAGGGCAACAAGGCCACGTGAAGCAGCATTTTCTTCAAGAAGTCTGCCCTATTCTTTTTCAACTTTTTAGCACACAACAAAAACATCATAAATTTTTCGAAGTAGGTTTCTCCCCTTTTATTCTCTCCCCTTCATCTTCATCTTCTCGTCTCACATTTTACTTTTTATTTTATCATCTTTATAAAAAAATAATATAAGATATTGACGTGATTTAACCGTAAATATTTAATTAGAAGAGAAAAGTGATATAAATTAAGAGGAGAGAGAATCATCCTCTATATTTTTCTATACTCCAAAAACAAATTAGTGCATCATGTGTTGTAATATAAATTTATGATTTATTTACAAGAATAAGAATTGAAATTATTTTGATTCTTGATTCCATTCTTTACAAAAATATGAGTAAGAAAATCATTTTACTCCTTAAATAAAAAGCATAAGTTTTTATTTGAAATATGTAATCAAATATTTGAAAATCAAGAATTAGATGCCATTTAATATTATAGTCTAGTGGTATTTCTCTTCACTTGTAAGTGAAAGGTCTTATATTCGATTCTTGCTAAATGAGAATTTGAATCATATTATTGCTAACCTATTATGAGATTTAGCCTACTTCTCACCCTTTTAGTGTAAATAATATCGTTTGTTCAAAAAAAAAAAAAACAATCAGATCGACTAAATGGAACTAGTTGATCTAATTTTCTTTCGTAACTTTTATTATTTTTAAGTTTTCCAATTTTGTTGTTGTTGTTGTTGTTGTTGTTAAATAAACAAGGCAGAAGTGGAGAAGTGAGATATTTTTCAGTATCCTTCCTTTTATATTATAAGATATTTTGTACCAAACTGTGTCCCGAGTAAGCTGAATGATCCACCCCACCTTACAAGAAAAAACCAATATCTTATTAAAAAGGGATTTTAATTTAAGTAGAGTTTGCACATTTGGTCGTTGGAAAATCACTTATTCAGTTTCTGTATCTGGGAGGAGAGAATGGGATGGTGGGGAGTGGCGACCCAAAAGAGGCATGAACTATAGAAATTAAAATGGCTTAAAAGTTAAAACCCATTTGATTCAGTGATTCCCATGTCTTGTTCAGGAATGAGGATATATATATAAAGCCATTTCTATTTAGGGAATCCATTAGATTTGGTGACATCCTCTATCTAGATTATGTGTTTATATTATCTCCGCTTTTGCCAAACTTTATCCATTATTGCCCTAACAAACGATATTATTGACATGAAGAGGTGGGGAAGTGGACTAAGCTTCATACTGAGCTAGCCATAATAATGTGGTTCAAATTCGCCTTTGGCGAGAATCAAACTTAAGACATCTTACTTACAAGTGAAAATGAATAACACTAAACTGTAATATTGAGTGACAACACATGTTAAGTATATAAACTATTAAACATTCTATATGACCAGCTGGTTTAGCGACAGTCGTTTTTAATTTGGTTTAAGTAGCTCTCAAGTTCAATGCTCATAAGGCATATTTATTGAAAGTTTGGTATTCAGTTGTGAAACACCATGACTTCTTGTAGCTGAGTTAATGCATCGTTGGAGAAGCGAAATATTTTTCATACATTCTTTCTCCACATGCACACATTTGTTTATTTTTATCAACTAATTTTTTTATAAAGAAAAACAAATGTATGTGTATAAATCATGAACTCATTTGAAAGTGCTTTTAAATGGTTAAAAGCCCTTATGATAAAAATATTTTTGGAACAAATCCTTAGTAAAAATGCAAGTGAATCCTGAAAAAACACTTAAAGAAACATCAATTATATGCTTCTTGTAGGAAACACTTAAAGTTTTTTTAGAACCCAAAAATATTTTTACAAAAAATATTTTCGATCATTTTAAAGGCACTTCTAACAGAGCTCTATGTTTCTTGTGAGAATATCTTTGTAAATGTTCTAGCGCTTGTCAAAAAACACACACATAATGCATCGGCCTCCCTCCCGACCCACGTCAACAAACTTACATTACAAACTTTTGGTTGTGACAAAAAAAAAGCCTTTTGGGCTTCGTAGCCTCTAGCTTTGGATAAGGCCATTTAAGCCCGTTATTTGCCAATGATTTATGAGCCATTTTTTAATTAATTTTATTTATTTCCGACAAAAAAATGTATTTATGTTGTAAATATATTTATTTTTTGTCAAATTATATTGTGAATTTATTAATTTAGCTACATTTTACACCAAGTATGACATAATTTTTAAAATAAGCTGTAAAATATGAATTTTTTTCTTTTAGCACCATAATGTTTTAAAATTGTATCAATATATGTCATTGGTCGGATTGATCATTCGTTAACTTGATGATGATGATGTGAGCGTGAGATGCATATGTAAGCTAACGTGGAAGCCACATTTGCACCATATTGACAAATAACCTATTGACTTGACGAATGATTAGACGTTTAAAGAGGCAAAAGGTATGAATTGATACAATTTCAAAAAAAGTGCAATGCGAACTCATGTGGTGGCATTTCATGAGCTTATTATGAACTGTAGTTATTTACAAGTATAAACAACGGTTATGTTATGTGCTACATCAATTGGTATAAAAAGTTTAGGATGATAGTTGGTGCCCCTAACAGTCCACTCCATAAAATAAAATAAAAAATTATTTCCTTTACCCTAAACCACATTAGCAATTAGCAAACATAACGAAGAACACAGGTGCTAATCAACATTAACCATTAGAAATTTCAACCTGAGCAAAAGCAGGGATTGAGAACAGGGCAAAAACAAGTCCTAAAGAAGAGAAACAAACGGCCGAAAATACTCTTCTCGTCCCGTTCCACCAGACTGCCGGCAACCTAAGAACACGCCGGCCCCGTTGAATTTATCATCTTCAAACAAGCAATAATTCAACTACACAACACATGATACATCCAACCCATTAAGCTAATGGATTTCCTAACAGTGATCGACTCGACAAAAACATACATTGAAACGCCCATCTGAACCCATTTTTCAGCACCACAACCAATTCCGGATGAGCAGTCAGCTTTACATTCTCTGTTTCTTTCTATTAACATTGCAATTTGAGGCGATCAAGACTCTCGGAGACGGTTTTCATCCTAGGACGCAGTTCAGGGTCAAGCTCGGTGCAATTTAGGGCAATGTGAAACGCTTCAACAACTTGCTTCTTTGCATAAACTTCTTGCAGAAGTGCAGGGTCTATGATCTCAGACAAGGGGCGCTCATCTCTGAATGTCTTCCTGACTAGGCTCTCAAGTCCCTTGCCACCATTTTCGAGCCCCTCATCTGGCAACCTACCAGTCAGGATCTCCAAGAGCACAATTCCAAAGGAGTACACATCACATTTCTGAGTGAACTTGCTCCTAGAAATTCGAGCCTCGGGTGCCAAGTAAATGGTTGAAGAAGTTGGAACAACCAAACCAGAGGCCACTATGGATTCGTTTGAGTTCTGCCTTCTGGATGCTGAAGTTGTGAACTTTGAGGTACCCAACATAAGTCGTGCCAGTCCGAACCCGGATATGTAAGGTTGGAGATCATCATTGAGAAGGATCTTTGTCGATTTAATGTTTCCATGAACATACTTTCGAGTGCTGTGTTCGTGTATGTACATCAAACCCCTTGCAGTCCCCTGAGCAATTTTTAACCTTGCCGTCCACGGCAATGGCGGCAATGAGTTGGATGGTCCCCCTGCAATGAATTACATGACCACACAAGTTTGAGCATATTTGAACATCTTATGTCACTATATTGCAAGAGAAAAACAGATGTTAAAATATTTGGAGGTAAAATCTTCATCAACTGAATGTTTCATTGTGCAATAAACACACAGAGAACTAACTTCCGCACACCCGTGTTCATTTTTGTCCCTCAACTCTCATTTGATTTACTTAGTCCCACGGCCAAAAAATAACAGGGGTGTGCAGGGGAGAAAAATGGTTGCGAAAATCACTTCCCAAAGGACACAAAACAAATACAGTATATATGTGTAGGCTGTTTCAAATTATAAAAATGTTGCTCCAGAATTGCAGTGGCGCCCAAATTACTTGAAATTGCATATTAAAAACTCTGAAAACTTGTCAGTCTTGCTGAAGGAGTCTTAAATAACTTTGGATCTGAGCACACAGATATTTAATAGGAACAAAAGTGTATGATTTGAAGAGTGAATAAATGTCTAGGTAACATGCATTTCTGAGGAGATTAACCTATTTGTGAACCAGTTGAGACAAAACACACTGCAATATTTTCAGTACATAAGCAGTAACACAAGTAAATATTCTAAAGTATTGCACGTCACGGGAAATTTCGGGCGCAACCGGGTGCATTCCCCTACTAGTATCTCTCTCGTCACATGACACGTAAAGAAAAACAGTTATGCGTGCTTATGAGAATACAGTGATTTCAAATCCTAAGGGAAGGACGAAGAAAAAAGATATCAAACTCAAATGTTATGTAGCCAACTTCAAAAATTGATTGATTGCATATGGCATCTATAAGGTTTTAACTTTTTAAGTAATTTTTGGGACTCATCATATCATTGTCTGAAATGTTTTATAAAGTTTTACCAATTTGTTCTCTGAAAAGATAGCTAGCCTGCCAACAATAGGGTAAGGAGTTGTTTGGTTCGGACATACCACCACGGTGACATTCCATGTCAATGATGCAAGGATTTTCAGAAAAACATCTCATTGTGTTCTTGTATTATTGACAAGGGGACATCATCGTGACAATATACTCGTGTCACGCAAATTATTCATCGTACAATAACATTGAGAACAAAAACAAAATAAAACAAATAATATCCTTCATCGAACTTGTAGCCCAAGTAATTAATATTTAATACACCCGGGATCATGATCACCTCAACCCCTATTATATTATATTATATTATGTAGGTCCCGCTTTTACAAGATTAATACATAGATAACGATTTATTTTTGGAACTTTTGAATATGCAAATTTAATTTAATCAAATACAAAATATTATATTCAGATAAAAAATACACCAAAGATTTGAAAATAAATTAAAAAACAAAAGGGAGGGTGAATTTACCATGGAGTGCATTGTACAAGCTGCCATTGCGAATGAAATCAGTAACCAGAAGTTTCTCATCACTCGCGTAGTAGTATGCTCTCAGGCGCACGATATTGGGGTGGACCACCTTTCCTATCGCCTCCACCTCAGCCTCAAACTCCTTCAACCGCCACGTGGCATCACCCTCGCTCAGCCTCCTCACCGCCACAACCGACGGCGCCGCACCAGGTCCCTTCCCGCCACTCCCGGCGACCACCCTGTACGTAATCCCACTCCTGCTCTTCCCCACCACGTACGCCGATGCCCTCAGCAAATCCTCCAAATCCAACCCGAATCCCTCGTCCAGCACCACGAATTTACCATTTTGCCCTTCCCCCTCTTCCACCACCACCACTTCAGCTACCTCCTTTACTACTTTCTCCTTTCCCGTTTTGCCCTCCTTGGCCCTGCTTCTTACCCGAAACAGCCACACCGATACCGAGACAGCCCCGATCACCACCGAAACGCCCGAAATTATCGGAACCGTCACCGAACCGCCGCTCCGATTTTCCCGCTCTTCCGCCCCGCTGACTAGACTCGGATCCGGGTCGACAGGTTTCTGAACATCCTGACCTCCGCTTTTCGAGGAATTAGGGTTTTGAGCTTCCGGGCACGGAATATCCAACGGAAACCCGCAGAGGCTAGGGTTTCCGGAAAACGCGGTGGGGCCCTGGTTCGCCAGGGAGCCCACCTGAGGCACTTTTCCGGTGAGGTTGTTGTGCCGGAGGTCCAGGCTCACGAGCACCGGAATCCTTCCGTACGACGCCGGAACTTCGCCGGAGAAATTGTTGTAAGAGAGGTTCAGGGTTCCAGCGAGGGAGGGAAGCTCGGCGAGAGACTCGGGGAGTGAACCATTGAGGAAATTGGAGGACAAGTCGAGGTGCTTCAGTGCCTTGATGGTTCCAATTTGGGCCGGGACTGAGCCCACGAGGGAGTTGTGGGAGAGGTCCAGAGTAATGAGGGCGGCGGCGTTGAAGAGGTGGGCAGGTATGGGCTTGGAGAAGTTGTTGTTGGAGAGGCTGAGTCGCTTGAGCGAGTCGAGGTGGCCGAGCTCGGAGGGAATGTAGCCGGTGAGGCGTTTGTTGGCGAGGAGGAGGTCGGTGACTCGGTTGCGGGTGCAGACGACGCCGTGCCAGTGGCAGGGAGTGGGGTCGGATTCCGACCAGGAGTCGAGGATCCCGGTCGGGTCGGTTTCGATTGCGGATTTGAGTGCGAGGAGGGAGAGCCCATCTGGGTTGAGACAGAGAACCACGTCAGGAACCAGAAATAGAGCAATATGCAGCAAAAGAAGCATCATTTTGTTTCTTTCAATTTTTGGGAAATTGGCAATGCCACTCTCTCTCTCTATATATATTTATCTCTCTACTGGTTCATTTGGAGTTGCAGAGAGACTGGAGGAGGAGGAAGAAGAAGAAGGTGGAAGAAGAAGAAGGGGTTTTAGAGCTTGAGTTTGAATTTGTGGAGAATTGTGTAATTCGAGGGGAGGTTTGAATTTTTCTGACCAGTGTTGTTGTACCACTCAGTAGCACCTGCAAATCCCCATAATGTCTAACATTTGTTATTTAATTTTTTTGGTTTCCTTTATCTATACTCACTGATTTAGCTAATTAAAAAAATATCAATCAATAGTACGGAAATTAAATAATGTATTACGATGATAAATAAATAAATTAATCAACATTTAAGTAATAATTCAATTATTAACTTACACGTTATTTAACTTACAAATTTAATACACAAAGATCATGTGGCATTTTAATTGGGATAAATAGAAAAATAAGTATAAAGAGTACTGACTAGTGAGTAACTAAGTACTATCATATTTAAAATATTTGGTGGTTAATCTTTTTGAAAAATTAAGAACAAATTAAAACGTGATTAAAGTTTGTTAGTTTCAAACAAAACAAGCAATAGGAGAGGGAGGAATGAGAAGATTTATGAATTTTGGGATTGGATATACAACTATTCCCTTTGTTATTATTAGCTTATTTGTTTTTAAGACAATGGGATTATGTTATATCATATTCCCACTTGCAATTGTCATGACCGTTGTGCCCAAATCAGTTATAAAGGTCAAAGCGACACTCAGAATTTTATGTATTTGATTAAGTTTAACATCATCACTACTTTCGACAACTTGATCTAAAAATTAGAAACTACTGAATAATAAGTTCGATACCAAATATTATGTTGTTCAATTAGGCTGCTTAGCTAGGCCCCCCCCAAATCATTACCATGAAATATTTGTAAACTTATACCAAATATCATGATGCTCAATTTAGGCGGCTTGGCTAGCGCCCCGCTCTCCGCCCCGCCCTGCCCCCACACACAATCATTACCATGAAATATTTGTATAAATATAGAGAGATTATATTCACACGCCTCAAAGTACTTATCTCACACATTTTTAATTTTTTTAATATTTTCTACACACCCCTAACATTTGATAAAAAAATATTAAAAAATTAAAAGGGTATGAAAGAAGTAATTTGAGGTGTGTGAATATAATCTCTCTAAATATAAAAGCTAAGAGTGAAATTGAGGATTTGTTTATTAATTAAATCTCAACCACATCAACCTTAAAATGAACAATTTTGTGATTTAGTTTTGTAATTTTGTAAGGGAAAAAGAAAGCTTAGTTGACCATCCCCCGTTGGTGACAAGAGGAAGGGAAAGGTTTAGCCAAAACAGGGTGTGTGTGGGGGACTGGTTTGTAATTTAGGAATCCAGATCCTCGCAGGATTCTTTTTATGAGGATCTCGAAGATCTATGAATCGTGTTCGTTCATCGTATATCGTACGATCAGAAATTATTTTATATATTTTTATTTAAAATTATACACAAACAGTAACTGATAAAAATTGATCGCACGATATACGATGAACGGACACGATTTACAAAACCTCACAATCCTTAGCAAAAGAATCCGGAGAGGATCTGTTGAGTAATGTAGTGATGGTGTCAGAAAATCATTTGACAATGACACTGTTTTGTATTTTTACATATAGGCATGCTTTGTGACTCACTTTTCACTTTCCACTTTCCACTAACCAAGCAACCAGGGGTATTTATGTCAATTCATTCTGAAATTATGAGATTCAAAATTGATAGTTGGGACTTGGGATTATTCTATTCCGCCCAAGAGAATCCAAGCAAAAGCTCGCTCTGTCTCCCGTGTATACTGTTTTCTCATGTGCACTCAAACTTTGGGTGACAAGACAAAACTCGTTTGGCTCATGCCTCGTCTCAATTCAAACTTCAACAAATCCATCATTTTAGTAGGTGGTTAGATTTATATGCTTTAATCCACTTTTCTAAAAAATTTCGCCCAACGCTGCTTAAGTGCTAACGGCTGGTAACTATTCTGATTAATTCATAGACGTTTGAAAATTAAGAAAAAACATCTAGACCTGCTTAGGTACTCTCCTTAAACCGTCTAGGTGTAAGGCCCCAACCCATTATCCGACTAACGTCTAACATCTTTTAGAATTTTGTTTTAATCTCAACACTTTGCAAACTTATCCATTTATTATAACACATAGGGATATGATTTGTTATTTATACTCCATAGTTGATACGTTTACTAATCAGATTCCACCTGTCCATTTCAAATCGGACTATTGTAGAATTTATTTCAAGACAGAAAAGAATAAAACCTTATGCAGAATTTTCTTGATTGTGTTTTTTACTTTATAATATTAAGAAATGATAAACAAAGTTAAGCTTAGTTTCAAGTTAATGACATGTTTATTTACTTTGAATGAGTAATATGATCTAACAATATTCTTTTACATTTGTAAGTAAGAGTTTTAGGTTCGAAATAGTGAATGGCAAACTCAGACACCAACTTATTATCCACACCCCTTATTGTAAACTTATCGATGCATTAGAATGATAATACCCCGATGTGCTTTATATAGGCTTTGAGTAAAATTTCAACGTGTTTCTTATAAAAACGCTTATAGAGACACACCTAGAATCTTTTTCCCCGTGCAAACACAGATATGAGTAGGATGCGTTGGACCATAACCCCACCCAACAAGTGAGAAAATCAAAAGTTCAGTTTTATATGTTACCCGAGCCCATCCAATCCCCAAAATCCCAACCCAACCCAATCTTGTTGTTCGGTTTTGCCCACTTAATTGTATTGGCTCTCATACAAGCTTGAACACCTACAAAAACAATACAAAACATAGCTTCCTGATTTCAAAGGATTAATGCTCGGTGTTCATTCCCGTTCGACATGGTTGTTGTTGATTGGATTAACTCGAGTTAACCTCCACGTCCGGTCATGTCGTACCAGTCTGTTCGGAATATTAATGTCGTTAATAAATGCATGGAGCAGATAGGCCTTGAAGTGCATAGCATATAATCTTCCCCGGTATTCAGAGCTCGAGAGGGGATGCAAATTGATGGCAAAACTCTGACGGAGAATTTTTTACAACTTCAGATACAAAAGATTGGTTCGGACAAATACTTAAATTGAAAACCTCCCTCCCTCACATCATAAAAGTGATCATAAACAAAAACTGAATATCTTATAATCCCCTAAAGCATGTTATGGGAATAATTGATTAACAGGTCTAGCAATTGTAAGGGGAAACTATATGCATTTTGC
Source organism: Malus domestica (assembly GCF_042453785.1). Classification (NCBI taxonomy): domain Eukaryota; kingdom Viridiplantae; phylum Streptophyta; class Magnoliopsida; order Rosales; family Rosaceae; genus Malus; species Malus domestica. The sequence continues at coordinate 7,211,013 of NC_091672.1, forward strand.
TCCAACGAAAAATGTTGTACCGGAATTTACAGACCGTATTCAACCCTCCATCTGTAAATCAGCAAAAAAATCATTTGAACTTCCCGAAACACGATCTTTGCTTGCATTTTTCCTTTTTGTCCCTGCAAAAGATAGTAACATCGGTTAAATAATGCTTTTTGATAATGACTATTGTGCTTGGTTTTGGAGCCAAACCGAATTTCTATTCTTTTAATTATGTAAACAAACCTTTGTTCGACTTTGGAGGATTAATATCCATATCCATATCATCACTATCGCTGTCCTCCACAGCTGCTTGAGGCTTTGAAGGCTTCGTCGAACCTTGCAATAACTCATCCATATCCCACAGCTGCGTTAAGCAATTGTCAAGAGTCAATTCGTATAACTACTAAGATCATTACAAGAAAGTAGGTTGAAATCATAAACGTGACAGATTAATAAAAGAGCATTGAGAGAGAGGGGGAGAGAGAGACACACCTTCAACATCTGATCATGTGCTATACTGCCCAGAAACTTTTTATCATGGGAAAAAGCTACAAAACGAAACAAGACAGCTTGTTAACCAACCACAAAACAAATAAGAAATTTGCATTAGGTTGATGGTAAAGATTCAACAACGAGACCATATTATACTCAGCAGCAATGAGTTTGCCACCATAATGTATTTTCTATGAATAATACGCTGTTACATAATGTGCTCAACAATAAAAGTGGAATTACGAAACACACTTTGGTTACTCAACCCTCTAAAAAGAAAAGAATGCATTACCGAGACCCTCAACCGGGTATTCTGAGTGCTCTGCAATAGGTTGGATGACTCTGTTGGGTAATATACCAACTAGGCTGAAAGAAATTTATATGAAATCAATCTTAATGCTAAAAAGGTTAAAGAACAATGAAATATAATGAATCAATTCTGCATGCTATTTCACCTGATAAGTCCAGTTTCAGATCCAGCGATCAACCTATCTTCATCAAGCTGACACAAGAAATTTTAAAATGATTCAACTAACACTCGTACAAAAATTAAATGCCATCAAATGTAAAACGTATATATGACCAACTCACCTTCAACAAAACATCAACAGAATTCGGAGAGAGATCAACAAATCGATCACTGGAATTCAAAGGGTCATCCAGAAAGGAAAATCAGACGTGGGAAGGAGAGAGGAGCAATAAAGTTGAAAGTATTTCTTTCATGATTAAAGACAACATCTCTTCCGGATTGTTACCCCCACCAATTACGAATTTCAACTTTTTAAACATGATTAAAAATGAAAATAACAAATACCTGCAATCCTTGAAAGATCCCCATGAGTACAATAACAGATTCCCAATGTGTGAGCTGCAAACCACTTTCCGACCATTCTGACCAACAAAACAAATGAAAAAGGCATGGAATAAAGGAGAAGAAAAGCAGAGGGAAAAATATATGATATTGATGAAATCATAAAATCACGGGAAGAAATTCAAAGGGGTAGAAAGCAATGCCACCTTCATGATAACCACAGACAGTAGCTCCTCTTCTGAAAATTCAGATTGAGCTTGCACCTGTCATTACCATAGAACCAAATTTGGAAATCTTTTAGTAATCCACTATAAGCATTGACCTTGTATTTTACAACAGTTCTAGAAAGGAACAAACCCTTACTTTATTTCTTCGAAGATTGCAAACAGAAAGAGTCCCATCTCCACTTAACAATGCAAAAGAACAAATATAAATGAACAACTCTTGAGGGTTGCATTTGCCGCAAAAGTAAGGGAAATACAATAAAAAAACAAGTGCATGAAGGACTACCTAGTTCCTAGGAGTTTCATGGAATCAGCCGCAAAAGTCATATCAGAAATGTACTCTTCATGAGCTTTAAAAGTATTGCAGCAAGACTGTTGCCTGGTATCCCACACCTGACCAATAAGCAATGTCAAAAAATGACAAAACCAACGAAAATAACGGTAAACGAAGCACAAGCAAAACACAAAATGACCTTAATACAGCCTTCGTCATCTCCAGAGGCAACTGTGGACTCAGTCAAGTTTATAAGCTTATTGACTGCAGACCTGAATTTGATTAAGGAATGTTAGGTCATGATCTAAATGAGAATTTCTTGAGAGCTGACTAATTGCAGAGCACAGAGAGAGAGAGAGAAAGAGAGAGAGAGAGAGACCCGTGAGCCTCGTCGAGGCGAGCAATAGCAGCACCAGTTTCCACATCCGTTGCAAGAATTGAACAGTCGGGAGAGCCCGTCAAAATTGCTAACATCATCATCCATCAGTAACTTCTTATTAGCACAACTAATTATGATATAGTAACAATATCAAATAACTAAAAAGTAAAAACTCAATGATACCTTGGCCATTGTTGATGAAGCGAACAGCTCTGCAAGATTCACTGTGTGCATGAACTTCCAACACCCTAATATCATATTCATCTCAATCATCATCATAGTAATAATAATCATATAAGAATGCAAAAAGTAATTAAGAAAAAATAACGGAGAAACTTAAGAAAATTGACCTTTGAGGTACTGAATCAGATGCATATCGGTACAAGTGAAGATCGCCATTGATAAGACCTGTAGTCACCAAGTGCTGCGATGGATGAAAATCAATGTCAAACGCCAAGTGCCCCAAATTTATCTCCATTCCTTTATTACTTTCCTCTTTCTTTCTCACTATATGTAGCGAACGATCAGTGCGTACTTCATACAAGCAAAAATGTTCGTAGGCCCGTACGACAGTTGCAGTCTGAACTCTAAATTTTCCTCAGTTCAATCCAGTACAAACTTGATTGCTTTTCTACTGGGAAAAAAGAAAGGAAAATGCAGACATTAAAAGCTGTTGTCGAAACCAACCCGAATAGTAGATATGAACAATTCACCACAAAACTGAGATAAATTCAACTAGAATATGTTTAAACTCAATCACAACAAAAGAGAGAGCTTACTGAAGTTGAAAATTTCTAAATCCAAAAATAATCAAATAAACTGAGAGTAATCATTTCAACATGCAACCCGAACATAAAAATTAATATAGTTCATATCCAATTAATTCCAATCAATTCGGCCTCCAATTTATGCAAAATAATTCAAAATTTTCAATTTAATAATAGTAATCACAGAAAATTAAGAAAAAGATTATTGCCGAAAAAGATGAAGCATGACTTACGCAGTGAAGACTGAGACTGAGAGAAGGAGGGAAGGCGGCGGCGGTGTCTGTGGCGCTGAGACCGACGAAGAGAGAGGAAAAGGAGGAAGAGGCAGAGGTGCAGCGGCAGGCAACAAGGGAAGAGGCGGAGGGGTTTTGAGGGGACTTAACGAAGGCACATGACGTAACCACTGGGCTGGGATCTGTTTGGGCTATAATAACTGAAGGCCCACATTCGAATCCAGTCCAATAGTTTTGGACTTTGGAACACCCAATCAAGTTGATCCAAAATATAACGGTTTCAATCGGATTAATAATACTTTAACCCAACCCAACCCACCCACTAAACGGATTTTTTACCCAAAAGTAAAGTTTCAATGCTTTAAAATCCAACACAAACCAACTCATGCCGGGTGGGTTGGCTGGTAAACCCATTCCAATGCCCACCCCTAATTTGGACTAAAACTCTCGTAATAGATGTTAAGGTAATCTACGTTGGCTTTGCCCCATTCTTTTACCATCCGGAGAGAAACTATGAAGTTTACTCTAGCAATAATATGGTTCAAATTTGACTTTGACGATAATCGAACCAAAGACCTCTCACTTACAAGTAAAAAAGAATATCACTAGACCGTGACAACTCTCATAATAAATGCTAAATTTGAAGTTTACTCTAAAGTAAACAATTCGAGAATGTTCTGAGGCAAAAGAAAAAGATTGATTTATGAATTGTCGAAAACATTGCCAAAAATACATTAAAGGAGAGAGCAGCTGGGGAAAATGCCCCTTACAATACTAGTACAGATCGAAGGATTAAAAATTTTCGAGCTCAGATACGAAATATGCATCCTGGCTGGAAAATTTTACCCAGATACGTATGTGAATGCTAGGTCCTGGAAAAACATTCCTCTGTGCTCAAAATTTCTAAATTCATCAAAGCTTGCACAACCTGGACTTAATACAATACTGTCCCCTGCGATAATCAGAGAATAATGAAATAAGCTTGATATCTTCGCGTCGCTAAAATTCATAAATTTTAAGGTAATACATTTCTTAAAACAATGCTCAATGCCAATCATTTAACGTAGAGATTTTATAACTGGAACCCGCTAATACGCAATTAAACAGAAATGGGCTGGAAATAGACAAACAGATTTTCTAGCACTTTTGAGCAATGATGTACGTACCATGTTCTGCCATACTCCTAGCCCAGTTGACAGCTTCCTTAAGATTTACGGCTCTGATGCAGGGAATGCTAAGACCGTTATCAGACAGCGTCTTCTTAATCAGCATTCCGGAAGACCCAAACTTCGAGACATTGGTCAACAGTTAGCATTAGTCAGGGAGAATATTTAGAATTTATTGGTAAAAAATTATCACAAGATGCAGGTAAACTATGTTTCATATTGGAAAACCACTACGAGATTTGAAGGCACAAGCACTGATATGCGCAACTAAGTATAAATCAAGAGGAAACGATAATATACCGTGATTACACATCTCTGGTACTTCAAAGGTTCTATCAATCGTTCAAAACCATTACACTCTTGTCCATCTAACACCTGCAAAAGAAAAACATTATCATGCAACTTTTAACGGTGACTTTGTTTGAAGAAAAAACAAAGTTAGATCACATAAACGAGAAAGGTACATTAACTTTATTAAAATAATGTAAATTTCATTGGAATTCCTCCTAAAATCTAAGGTAATTATTTCATTTACGAGTAAAGTTCAACGTAATAAAGTTAAATTTAAAGTGAGACTGTGAGAGTCTAGTTCTTCAATTCATAATACGTACTAATGATGCAACACTACTAGCACATGCACTAACCATTTTGACTTATCTAATGCGTACTCAAATGAGTATTTGGCAAGCACAACAAACAGAGATTTCTTACATTAACTTGACGCGTAAAATGATAAAAGAACTTCGCATTTTCATTTCTACTATAAATAATGTCTCTGTTAATTCATTAATCTAACTCCAATTAATTTTCTCTCTTTTCCTCCCCACTTGACTGGTGAACGCGATATCCTACTCTAAGCTTTTCATGTAAGGAGAAAAAACAAAGGCAACTGAGCAAATATGAAGATTAAAGCAGCATTTAGCAACTAGGATAAATTGTAACCTTCGCAAGGCCCCCAAGTAGAACCACAGACTTTTGTTTCTTTAGACCCATTAGTCCTGCGTATGTTGCTTCCACATTTGTTGCCTTACTGTCATCGACCCAGGTTACTCCATGGATATCCTTGCATACTGCATAACAAAACTAAGTAGTGAAAAAGATATAAATTTGATCCACGGGAAAAAAGGGTATGCTCCAACTCCTTGATTTCATATTTCCAATCAAGATCAAGTGAAGAAAGAAATAGCTCACTACTTAGAGAGGTGCATCTGTTTCAACTAACCAATTTGCATACGATGAGGTGGTGCCCTTAATTTTTCAATACATGGACCTATCGCTTCAACATCAACTCCAACATTCAGTCCAACAACAGACAGAACAGCCACCGCAGCATTGTGAAAGTTGTGTCCCCCCATCGTTTTCATTGCCCCCAATTGTAGTTGTGAATTGACTCCCAATGCAGGCACTTCAAAGCTTGCAATTTTTGTCTCCATGTCAATCTTTCAAATTTTAATACACATTACCAAATTAAAATCATATATGATACTAAAAGTAAAACTGAAGAAAGGCAGAAAGGAGAAAACATGAATGAAGTCTAAATTTAGACTTGTATATAAATTATGGTTTATGTTTCATTCCAAAATTTACCACCAATGACTTTGAGCCGTAGCTTTCCAAAAAAAAAGAATTCATTCACTGTTTCTAAAATAAAATGGCAACACTACGACCATCCAAAATAAGACAATTTTCCAAACTCTTGATCTCACGTGGGGCTGGACTTCTATCTTTATTTCTCCAAATATTTGACATTGTTATGTGGACTTATAATGGTCCATTACTTGAAAATTGAACAGCAAAGTTCCTAAAATAATAAGCGAAGTAATTCTTACTTTCACACCTGGAATGGCTCCTATCCACGCAAGATTAAGTTCATTCAAGCTTTCAATAATTGCTTCATCTAAGTACTGGTTTCCTGAAATAGATTGCAGGAAAAGCCATCAGAAACATATACCCTGGAATGGCTCCTATCCAGGCAAGATTAAGTTCATTCAAGCTTTCAACAATTGCTTCATCTAAGTACTGGTTTCCTGAAATAGATTGCAAGAAAAGCCGTCAGAAACATATACCAAGTCTCATATAAGCAACAATGGTATGGTATCACCCAAATCACATATACATACACAGACACCAGATGAATGAGGATAAAGTGAAACCAACTGAAAAGGTTCTGGTCATCATCTATTTTCCAGGACTTTTACACATGGTTTTAAAAATTGCCAGCCTCCATGCATCCTACGCAGTATTTCACAACGTTTGTGCTTTGTACTTTCAAAGATGTCCAGTGTAACCAAATAGAAACATATATAGTTTGACTCAAAGGGATGTACATAACTCTCAAACAAACAAACTGTATGAAATTAATGGAAACATCAACACATAACAATCTACCTGACACGAAATAGATCTACATTGACCAACTTGCATTCCCTATCCCCGACCTGAGATCACCGGCCTAAAAGACGAGCAAACACTTGAATGTGAGAGCTAGGGATCACTCAATGAATGGATGAGAGTGGCAGTCCGAATCTTATCTCAACTGCGAGAATAACTGATTAAGCTGGCATAAGGGTCATTCTCCAAACAGGATGGGGCCAAAGAAAGAGCGGCCATAGGATTACTCCGGGAGATAATCCAATGGACTTAGGAGACCCTCTCTTTAAGTATCACAGAAACCACAGCTAATCGGAAAGAGAAGTCATCCCAATATCACTTTTAGAAGTAGATTTTTAAGCCAAAGAAAGAAAGTAAAACGTATTGTTGTGATCAAGGTTCATCTACATGTCAACATCCGTATACCTTCAGGGTCTGCATTGAGGTCATTTTTAAGGAACCTAACAATTTTCTTTTCTAAAATCAGTTATATAGAAACCTGAGAATTTGTTTCTTAAAAAGAAGAGGAAAAAAAATAAAAAATCTAAGCATTCGACTTCACAGGTTCTCCATTCCTAGTTTAATCTTGCTATCAGAAAAACGGGTTTAGTCATCATGCATGATGTCTAACCCAACCACACAAACTCACTTTTTCGTGCCTTACCTATAATCTAATAGGAACCTATTAATAAAACTGCAATGATGGGGTAAATTGCTAACAATGGATGTCAGGAATAACTTCAGAAAAGTTCTTTAGACCCAAAATACATTTACTCAGAGAATGACAAAGTGCATACCAAAACAAAGAAGCCCAAGCTTGGCACCAGTCATGTGAAAAAATAACCGGCATTTAGTCAGTGCATAATCCCTCATTGTTCCGTGCCTTTCTAGATGATCAGGTGTAAGGTTTAACACCACAGCAACCTACACAAAAGCATATTATATTGGAGGAGGAAATAAAGTGTGAAATATTTATAAAGCTGGAAGGGGGTGCAACAAAGCAAATTTTCAAAAAAGCTGGATGGCAAGTGCCTTCGCCCATGAGCGGTAGGTCTCGGGTTCGAGACTTGGGAGCAGCCTCTCCATAAATGGGGGTAAGGCTAGCCGACATTCACCTCTCCCAGACCCTGCGTAAAACGGGAGCCTTGTGCACTGGGTACGACCTTTAAGGGGGTGCAACAAAGCAAATTTTCAAAAAAGCACTTACAGAAGGGCAGAAGTACTTGCTGGGAATCTCCATTTGATAACTGCTTACCTCCACAACTGCAACCTGGAAAAATGTAGCAACATCCGTATATGTCTGTTACGTGCCTCCTATTTACTTCAAATTTCAAGTTGAGCCAAAAATTCTAGTTAATCAATTACTTTCAACTATGCTATTGCAAAATCACTTTCACAAACACAGGAACACAATTCACCCAGACTATTGGACATACCTTAAACTTGGGTTTTGAAGAAGGTGGCTGTAAGCATTGGAAAGCAGCCTCTGAGAGTGGGTTACCAAGGTTACCCCCAACAAATGTCTCGATTCCAAAATGACTAAGCATCTACCTTCATATGAGAAAAAAAATTAATTATAGAGGAATAGTAAGGACTCCATTTTTTAACAGGATAAATTCATGATATAAGAAACTAAATTTATCCTAGTATTCTACTTAACAACTCTCTTTATTCCAACATAACTTTGCATGGATGCTGCAGCTTCTATAGACAGCAGACAGGGACTTGTACCAATTGAAAGCAATGCATGCTGGAAGCAATGTCAAGGCAGCTTATCTAAGAATTTGACGATTATTCATCCATTTTTGGAGTTTGGGGATTGGTGGAACACATTTAGGTTGTTATACTGTGAACTTCAGAAATGATAGCATTTTTCTCACTGTCCATTTTTCATTTGGGCTTTAGATTAAGTGTTTCGGTTCAGATTTCTGTTGCTATCAGTAACAATATGAGACGTTGATACTGAAATTACCATGAATAAGCATAAATTAATTCGACCCCACTTAGTGGGATAAGGCTTTGTTGTTGTTGTAAGCATAAATAAATAAAAAGAGTAAGATCTAGTACCTGTCCAGCAAAAGTGACTACAGTTGATTTTCCATTGGTCCCTGTCACTGCTAAAATCTTTACACTTTTTGGGAGAATTTCAGCAGCAAAGTCCAACTCAGACATTACCTGCTTTCCCTGCATTTCAGCAGCAAAGAATTCATGACAAAATCTCAGGAATCCACAACTAAACTAAATAAGGCTGCATATTTCCCTAAATGAGGCATTGTCCAATGCCTTTACTTGAATGAATCCATTCAAAACGGATTACAGAAACGGTACACCACCAGTCCACACGTGTATAACCAAGGAATGTTATGATACATAAAGCAAGGCACGTAAATGTATATATTTCTCCAAAGCTTAAACTTATTCAAAATTAAACTTATAGGTTTTGCATTGGTGGGGGTAAAGAAAAGCAATGACTTTAAATAGGTTTTGTCACAAGGAAGTGTGGGCTTGGAAACAAGCTTGGACTCTTAACCTAGAGCCAGCCTTTCTTCTTAAGAGGCACTTCCTGAAAAGATTGAAAACAAGTCTAGACTCCATTGGAGCCAACCTCTGAGTTTCAATTGCCGATGTGTGAATCTCCACGTGTGAACCACTAAATGGGGTTACACGTGAGGGGGCGTGTTAGCAGTTCCACATCAGTGGAGGTAAAGAAAAGCAATGACTTTAAACAGGATTACTCCACTCTAACTAATACGAGGCCTTTTGTGGTAAAGTTGGGGACAGTATTGGTGTCGTTAGAGTGGAGCCCCCCGGGCCCGTCGATCTAAAAAAATTCCAACAGGTTTGTCGTCTTCGATTTATTCATTCAACGGTTGCACCAAAGCTTAAACTTATTCAAAATTAAACATATAGGTAGATTGTCTTTAGATTTATTCATTCCATGGTAGGCACACATTATGACGCACTAACTTACCGACTGCAACAAAGAGGAAAGACCATAGTTTTGCAGGGGAACTCCAGGGGACACCACAACCCTGTCCGCATTATTAAGTAGCTCCTCGTCAAATTCACCCAGGATTGTTTTCAATCCACCTATTCCGTTATATTGCTTCTTGAAGAGCGGATCTTTCTGCAACCAACTAGAACTTAAACCACTAGAAATATGCATGATGATGGCAGGGAAATTGGGTGAAATGAGGGTTTTACAAATCCCAATTGCTGAAATGAGGATTTTAAATATGGATCAATATTAACAACATTATCAATTCAAACATACATGACATATCAATAAAATCCAGAACATTGATAGTTTCAGCAATTGGGATTAGTATTTTCATCATTTCAGCCAATTTCTCTTTCTTGTTTATGAATACAAACACAGCTGCACACACATGCACAATGCAATCAGTGGGACAAATGGATTTTTGGGCATACCTCTAAAAGACGCAGATTCGGGTTCTGATCGAAGGCGAAAACTGAAGCACCTCTGGCAAGAGCAAGCCTGGCCGCAGCTCTCCCAGATTTTCCCAACCCAACAATCTGCAAACACCAAACTTTCTCGGAAGATTGAATTGCAGTAATTTAACGGAATCAGAAAGGGAATCAAATAGCTTAGCTTACAGCAACGGATTGGCCTCGAAGGTCCTGTTCCGGAGCGCATGATCGGACGGTTGCTGGGAGTTTCAGCTCTGCGGAGCAATTGGGTTTGGGGCTGAGGGCTCGGATTGCATAGCCATTGTTCAAAGATTGCAGCTTCATGCCGATTGAGCATTTACATTTGTTTGTTCAAATGGGGTTTTGCTCGAATGCGCGGCAAAGTATTATATATCGTGCAGTGATCGGAGCCGTTGGGCGTCTTCCAGATGAACCGGGAAGAGGGGTTTTGTTTTCTTCTTTTTATTTTTGCAATTTCTGGTGTTTTGCGACATTTTTTTTTCTTAATAATAAATTTGGAAATGTTGTAAAATATAACGATTCACACTGAATGTCACACATATAATTATTTAAGAAAGCAAACAAAGTAGACTTTGATGATAACCGTTGAAAATCTTAGTTGAAAATATCTTAGAGTTATTAAATTTTTCTTCGTACATGTAAGATGTTGTTGATCAAACCTCTGTGTATAGAGATATGTTTATATTCCCAATAAACTTGATTAAATACCAAAACCCAAGTCAGCAAATAAGGTTCAACATTGGTTAACTTAAAAAGGAAGTTCACCAGAAAAAAGAAGGATGTTGGGTGTCTTTATAAAATCATAGGGTGTTAATAAAAGTAAATAAAAAATCACACAAGAGAAATAGATAGTTAAAAACATAAAAAAGTAACAAAAATTTAAAAAACTTACAAATAATATCTCATTAAGTAACAGAAATTTTAAAAAGTTACAAATAAAATCTCATTACTAAAGGGTTTTAATTAAAATGATATGTGGAATTTGTGTGACTTCTCATTCTATTATATAATAATAAATGTTTGGGTTAATATTTAACTCAAGACTTTGAGGGAAGAAAAGCCCAAAAGAGCTCAATAAATGAGAGTTTGCCCGAAGCCCAACACCAAGCCCAGATACTCATCTCTAGACAATATGACGGCTCCCCAATAAATACAAAGGTTAGGTGCTTACAAGGGAAGTGACAACCGATGGAAATCAACCAACTCTCGGCCCAAAAGCACTTTTCCAAATGGTAGAACATGTAAAAATACTGATGACTCACTACCCTTCAGTTGCTTTCGGATAAGAGCAGAAATGGTGTAGTTGGGCTAATTCGCCTATAAATAGGAGAAGAAGGCCAATAGACAAGGACAACATACAACTTGCCTCTCAGTCAAACAAATATCCAAAATGTTGTGCTTTGTCCAGATTCTACACCCTTTTAGCCTTAGACTTCTTTTAGAAAGACATCTTTTGTCTATGTAAAAGCTCTGCTACCTTCTCCAAATGTTGTAGTATCGATTCTCTTGTGTAAACTCATTTACCACTCATCCCTCTTTCAGTATCTAACCCTTTATAACTATGACAATGAAGAGATTGCAAGACGTTTAACCTTGCCCGCCAAGGTGAAATCGTGTCCGCCTCTCTTTGTTTTGTCTTTCAATTAATAAATCTGGTGTTATAATGTATTCCTTAGTATATATTCAAGTCATTTCCAATCTTTTGATGATTCAAAGTTCTATTAGTTCTCAGATCTGGTTCACTTAGTGGTTTTATTGTCATAAGAAGATTAAAAGTGAATTAAAACTGATGACTTGATCAGATCTGGATCTCCACCATTTAAGCATACAAGATAAAGAACTAAAAGTCCTTGATCTTAAGGCATAGAAAAGAACTTAATGTAGACTTAACCCATCTACAACAATCCTTTGATAACAAGAAGTCAGAATAACTTAGGGCACAAGTAATCGGCTTAAATACATTTGATCTACATTTGCCATACAGAGATGACAGTGGCACGCCTTAGCACATAGTTAGTTTTGATTGCAAGTCTCAAGATCTACACCTAAGGCCTCATAAAGGCACCTTTAAGAACTAACTTTGTCCTCTTCTTGCAGCATCTCGGCAAGCCGGAGCTCGACAATCAACCAAAGTGCCAACTCCTCGGGGAGTTGTGTGCTCAAGCTAGTGACTTGTTCAACCAAATTTCCTACCCGAACATAGTTTTGGCACGCCCGGTGGGATCATAAATCTTGTATGCCAAGAAGACAAAGGAAAGAATAAACTTTCAGAATGGGAGCAAAACAGAAACCACTAGTATATACCAAGATCTGGCATGGCAAATCTCCCCGAAGACTTGCAATGACCTGTCTTAACGAAAAGCCCGACTATTTCTGAGAAATCAAGAGGGAAGGTCACAAATGAAGACCTGCAGGTTACCATGATAACTGTCTTGAAAAGCATGGAGTAAAACTCTAAAAGCATGGAGAGAAACCCTCTAAAGACAAGAGAAGAAATCAACACTATGTTCATTAACAGGAAATCTACAAAGAAGGTTAGATCTGGAATACTCTACCTCAGGAAATGATCATGCTAGAGAAATGATGAGAAAAGCCAACCCTGTGGAAGAGCCAGTTATACCTCTGTTTCCTTTACTTGAGGAAAAAAAGGATAAAGGAAAGAATAAGGAAGAATCCGGAGCTAGTCAGCTAGTGTTGGAAGAAATTCTGGAAGCAGAGTTGCCCGACCCCCTATTTTCACTAAACAGTAGAGGGCAGAGCGGGCAAGAAAGAACGAAATATGGGATGCCCTAATTGATCTGGGAATCTAATGGGAAATGAGAGCCGACCAAGATTGACAAGCCTCCTCCTTATAGGCCACCACCAATGACCAATAAAGAAGGAGAGTTCAAGTAAAGGAAGCCCGAGGCAAGAAAGGAGATTAACTCGGGCAACAATTATAGCGAGAAATGGGAACCACTTCATCATACCCCGCCTAATAATACAGCACATTAACAACTCAGAGATGAGTTGGCTGAGTTAAGAAAGATAGGTGAGGAATGCCCCGCCACAAGCTTGCCCCCTGTTTAGAATCGCTTATCAAAAGCCCTATCTAGAGTTCATTGATGAGCAAAATCTCTTTCCTCTTAACTTCAAGATGCCCACATTCCCAATATTCAGCGAAGAAGATAACAATATGTCATTCGGAGATCACATCTTCAAGTTCTTCAACCATTGGGTGGCATTTGAAGACAATCCCAACTAGAAGTTGAGGTTATTTGGGAACTTGTTGGTGGGTTCAGCGTCTCAATGGTACTTTATATTGCCCCTAAATTCCATCGCTAACTGGGGGCAAATGAAAATGGCTTTCCATGAATAATTTTACAGAATGAAGCCAGAAATGACCATCAATGATCTAGTCGAGGTAAAACAATACGAGCATGAATCTCTGAAAGACTTCATTATGAGGTTTAGGAGGACAAGGATGAGATGCCAGTTTCTTATCAACCATGTCTAGCTTATATCTATTGCTCAAAAGGCCTTGAGATTACCCTTGAGGAAGAAATTGTATGACGTACAATTTAATGAGCTACAAGAGCTGGTGATTGCGGCCACTAAGTATGAGAAGTTGTTGCTTGAAGAGCAGTAATTGAAGCACTCTTCTAAAACGCCACATTTCTACAAAAGTAAGGCCGTCATCCACCAAGTGGAGTTTAAGGGAGAGCCAGAAGAAAATGATGGTCAAAGAGGAAAAGCGATAGATATGTGTGCATCAGAGATGACCTCTCCCTTTAAGCCTTTGATGGTGAAAAGATTAGTCCAACTAGTCAAAGATCAAAAGGTGGTGATGAACGATGGAGAATTTGTTCCCATAAAACCCCCAAAATACCAGAAATATTCGTTTGACGTAACTAAGACCGTAGAAATCTATGAGGAATTGGTACATGCAAGGGTAATTATGCCCGATAACACTAAAAAGTTGCCCAAGCCCGAGGAATTAAGAGGGAAAAAGTATTGCAAGATGCACTACATCTTCAACCATTCCATCACCAACTATGTCCAGTTTAGAGACTGGGTGCAAGATCTCATCATTAAAGGAAAGTTGCTATTAGAAAAACCTCAGGCCGACATGATGATAGACACGGATCCTTTCCTTGAAACCCTAATAAATATAATCAACTTAACATGGGCCAAGAAGGGGAAAGGGAGAGCCACTTGGGAGGTAAAAGTAGAATGAAAGATCCACAAAGGAAACTCTTAAGATGCCCTAAAAATCCAAAGCAGCCATAATAGAGGGGGTAGCTTTATACAAGTAACGCTAATATAAGTATGAGCTAGAAGTACCAGCAGCAAAAGACATCCTCAATCAGAAGATGATCAAGAAAAGAAAGAAGGAAAAACTAGAAGCTTGCATAAGTGTTTTGAGGACAACCAAAAAAAGAAACCGCAGGGAAGATCCTCCAAAGGTTGGGATACGATTTTCAACTAAAAGACTTGTCCAAGATGTTCATAAGTTTTTCTTAACAAGATCGGGTAAATTTGGAGAGAGATTTCTACTATTAAAAGTCTAGAAAGTTAAATAGAAGAAGATTTCATTTCATGAAGGGATTACATAAATCTTAGTCCAACAGCTTTACATCTTCGGCCATAGCAACTATTCTAGAAAAGTAAGTTTGCATGATGGTAAAAATTCGGCCTGGTTCTCCTAAATACATGTTGCTGTTCACAAATTGGGTTTTGGAATCCTCAACCACTTGCGAAATTTTCTTCATCTCTTCTACATTTTGGGAGATGTGGTTGATGATGGTCATTTTCTCGGCTTTGAGTAAAGACAATTGTTCCTCCAAACGCTGGATTTCAGAATCAACCACTGTCATCATTTCTTCCACCACTGACCTTTCTTCTACCAACAACCAGAGCGCGGCTGTACTCTTCATATGTTTTTCCTGAAAGCACTTCACTCTATTGGACACCCGCTCTGCCTTCTGATGTTGATCCCTTAATGCCTGCAAATTCTTGAAAAAACTTAAAAAAGACTTGTACTAAGCGTAGGACAACAACTGAGCTTGGTAAAGCTTAATAAAGGCATTCTCCGCATTATGGAGAATCTTAAGGCTGAAAGAAGCTATGAAGTCCCGTTTCATCCAATCCTTGAAGATTTGATGAGCATTTTGAAAAGAAAGAGACTCAGAAGATGTTGGAGGTGACTGCAGTTTAGTTTTGATTTGCCCGAATTTCTTTAATAGGTTAGGCAAGTACGATGCTGAAGAAGCAGAAGGTGCACCTTTCGCACATTTAACCGTAGAAGTGGGGGTAACCTCAGCTAAAGGAGTAGGAATGATTGCAGGAGCAGGAATGAAAATAGTTGTTGTAGAAGTATTGGCTCGCTTACTCACAGGCTTAGAGATAGAGACTCATGTGATACCAAAACCAGGAAGGGGCGAGAAAGATATCTTTTGCGCACTATGTGCAGTGGAGATTTGCCTGAACCTTCTCCAGAACCCTATTGCAACCAAGACAGATGTGTTAAAGGGAAAATTTACAAGTCAGAAGAAGACAAGGTAAATCTCCCTAAGTTAAGACCGGAACCTTGGAAGGAGATGGAGGGGGAGTTACTTTCTCTTATTGCCGGGGGGAATGGACTGTCATGGCTTACCAAGGGAGGAGAGACAGTGCTCGAACCTTCAATAGAAACCTACAAATAGCAGAAGTGGGGGCCAAAGTCAGTAATTAACTTATGAAGAAGAAAATCAGAAGGTCTAAAGTTATGATGTACCTGAGGTGGAACCTGAGGTGGAACTTGAGGTTGAAAAGCATGCACTTTAGAGGCTTTAGGTGCATCAAAACTTTGAGGGAAGAAAAGCCTAAAAGAGCTCAATAAAAAAGATTTTGCCCGAAGCCCAGCACCAAGCCCAAATATCTCTAGATAATATGACGACTCCCCATTAAATGCAAAAGGTAAGTGCTTATAAGGGAAGTGACAACCGATGGAAATCAACCAACTCTCGGCCCAAAAGCACTTTTTTGAATGGCAAAACATGTAAAAATGCTAATGACTCATTACCCTTCAGTTGCTTTCGGACAAGAGCATAAATGGTGTAGTCAGGCTAATTCGCTTATAAATAGGGGAAGAAGGCCCAGAGACAAGGACACTCAACCAATCAAACAAACAAACATACAACTTGCATCTCAGTCAAGCAAATATCCAGAAAGTTGTGCTTTGTCCAAATTTTGCACCCTTTTAGCCTTAGACTTCCTTTAGAAATACATCTTTTGTCTATGTAAAAGCTCTGCTACCTTCTCCAAATAATGTAGTATTGATTTGTTAATGCACAAAACCGGAGGGGTATTGGAACAACGTAAATCCGACCGTGAATCTGCAAGAAAGTAAAGAACACAAGATGTATCGTGATTCACCCCAATGTTTGGGCTACGTCCACACTGATGTTGATTGTATTTCTCTGTATGAATGTATGAATTACAAGTGTGATGGGGAGTCCCCTAGAGAAAAAGAGAGTTTGAGAGAGTTTCTCTGTGAGGATGAGAGCTCTGAATATGAGAGCCTCTGTTTGGGGATCTCAGGCATGAGGATTATGAGGGTGAGGAGTCCCTTTTTATAGACTAAGGGCTCCTCCCCTTTTATATAGATCATAGGCTCAATGTCTGGAGGCTCAAGTAACGATGCCTAATATAATATGGTGCTAACAGTAGTCTCCCAAGTCTTTAGTCAAGAGAGTCTTTTGGCTGGAGACTTGAAATTCAGTCTATGTGTAGGCCGAAGTAACTAGTGTCGTCTAGAACTGATACTCGATATGAGGCGGTGCTCAATGTGAAATGATGCTCAACTAGAAATAGAACATGTTGTGAGGCTGCTCAGCTTGTGGCTTATGTTGCCTTCGTTGGCTCGGCTTGTGGCATTGAAGGTGAGGGAGTCCCTTGTATAGAATAAAGGCTCACTCCCCAATACATAAATGATGGGCTAGAGTTGATGCTAGCGGCGAAGCGGTTGCACAGTAGGCGGTGATGCTCTCTAATGGTGGTAAGGAAGTCCCTTTTATAGAATAAGGGCCCGCTCATCAATACACAAATTATGGGTTAAGAGCGATGCTTGCGGCGAGGTGGTTGCTCAGCTGGCGGCGATGCTCTTTAATGATGGTGAGGGAGTCCCTTTTATAGAATAAGGGCTCGCTCCTCAATACATGAATAATGAGTGCTCTCTAATGAAAGTGAATGAGTCATTTTTATAGAATAAGGGTTCTCTCCTCAGTACATAAATAATGTGTGCTCTTTATATGGTACATTATAAATAATGGGCTAAGTCCCCTAAATATTTTTCATGAGGCCCAGTTACGGAAGCCCAATATATGTTATATAGTGTAGTCCTCCAAGTCTTCAGTCAATAGAGTATGTTGGCTGGAGACTTCAAATTGAATCTATGTATGGGCCGAAGTGGCGGTTGTTCGGAGGCGGTATTTGTATACCCTGCACTGAAGCTTTGTAGGTGAAGCTTTGCAAGTGAAGCTTTAAAAGTGAAGTTTTGAAGCTGGAGCTATTGTAAATGAAGCTTTTGAAGCTGGAGCTCTCGAAGTTAGAGCTTTGTAAATGAAGCTTTCGAAGCTGATTGACATGAGTGATGGTCATGAATGTTTATGTTGATTGACATGAGTGATGTTCATGGATGTTGACATGAATGATGGTCATGAATGTTTATGTATGATTGACATGAGTGATGCTCATGTATAATTTTGGAGTACTAGACGTACTTTTGATCACCTGGTTGGTGATAATAGCGGCATGCTACCGAATAATTTTGAAGTATTGTACGTACGTTTGATCACCTGGTTGGTGATAATAGAAGGTGAACCTTAAGTGGAGGGATGAAGGTTGGAGTTTGAAGCCATAGGGCCTGGCCCTTTTGAGCATATGGGCCTTCGCCCTCCATATAACATTCCAGCCCACTATTTTGGGCTTGTGGGCTTGCCGACATTTTGGCCTTTTTTTTTGGCATGCTGCCTTTTTTCTTTATTTATGATTACTCTCTGTTGGGATTATACAAATATCTCCAAAAGATAAGAAAAGTAAATCACATCATTCAAAACAAAGGTTTCGACACAAAAGCTTCGACAGTTGTAGATCGTTGGTGCGTACTGGGTTGTTGCAGATTTTTTTCCATGTGCGTACTGCGCCTACTGAATGCTTTACCTTTTCCTTTCTCTTTATTTTTCTTTCTTTTGGTAGATGACAGACAAGGAATAATGCCATTTCCTTGTTTTTGCAGAGGCAGATCAGGAGGGATGAGGATGAGATATTCTTTTTTCCTTATTTTCCTTTTTTTTTCCTACTTTTGCTTTCTGCTTTTCTTTTGTTTTTCTGCTTTGATTTTGCTTTTGTTTCCCATTCCATTTCCTGCATGTTCTCCTGTAGAAAGTGGGAGAGGAGCGACCTCATTTTTCAAAAGTTTTCAACGACACTTCTTCGCCTCTCTCCATGACCATCCAGACTTCAACTTTCACGATGACAGCTCCTTCCAACTACTAGACAGACTCTACTGGTTGGAACTTACCACCGATGAGTCTCCGAAGCTGCGTTTCAAGATCAACCCATACAATAACAATAGGCTTTGACCATTTGTCCATCTTGGCCTCGAACAACAGAGGAACATCAAGAATAATAACCTTACACCCCTTCATCCATAGCTTCAAAATTTCCCTAAAGATTACAGACGATATATAAGGAGCTAGCAGTCTACTGGTTAAGAAGTTGGCATTTTTCGGGGTTAGAGAACACAATTTGTCCCAGTATAGGCCTATCAACTTCTCCATCAGGTTGCAAAATGTCCTCTCCAAATGCCAAAACAACTTTTTTCCAGCCACTAGTGCCATTCTTTAACATATCTCGAGCAACAAGATCGGCATCAACGACTAGGATGCCATGTTCCTTGAAGAGATTCAAGAAGGTACTCTTCCCAGAAGCAATTCCACCTGTCAACCCTACTATCTTCATTCTTTCTGCTCTTTCTGTTAGCAATTGATCCTATTTGAAAAAGCGCTTGAAACAGGTGATGGTATGAGACTTTTCGACTTTGATTCGCCCAACTAGGTGGCGGGTGGCCTGCCTTTTGAAGATCGGACGACGATGAGGAGAACCGAGTTGGCGGTGAACTGGACGGTGGCCGGATGACACTGGAAACTTGAAGAGCAAAGGCGCGGTAGGTGCTAGTGGCTGATTAGGGTCGACCTGGATTTATGGTGGGTCAGCCCAGGATTGAAATTCTTGGGCATCAGCTCTTCTTCATCGTCGAGGTGGTGGTGGTTTTCGTTGTCAAAGAGATAGTGATTGAGTTGATGCTGGTTGTTATTACTGCTACATGTCTCGTCCGTCAGATGAGAGAGAGAGGAGATGAGAGAGTGATTCTATCGGCATGCTGTTGCTGCTGCCTGTCTCGTCTTTCTTCGAGCCCCTCCATGAGTTCCTAGGCGAGATTGCGCGTGAAAGGCCGTAATTGGGAGGATAACTTAGAGATAACTTTGCAGGACGCCATTGGAGAAAGCTTTGAGCTTTGTGGGGTTTTGGTCACTTTTCGTAGATGGCTGTGATGGATCTGTCAGACTTTGTTTCTCTCTGGATAGATCTGTCACTCATCACGTCGATGCCCTCCGGCTTCCAACTTCTCCGCCTTGTGTCTCCAGATGAGATCGTCGAGTGACTTGTGCCTATGGATGTTTCTCTCTGTTTGTACTTTTTTTTTTAAAAGGAAATGTGTTTTTCGTGTGTTTCAGAGAGAGACTGAGTGAGAGAGGAGGTGGTCCGTGGGTTTTCTGGGAAAGCTTTGGGTTTTTGGGTTTTTACAGATTCACGGCGGAGGTGAAAAATTAAGAGAAAACCGACATAGCTTTTCGTGTCGTTTTCCACAGACGGCACCAAATGTTGATGCACAAAACCGAAGGGGTCTTGGAACAACGTAAATCTGACCGTGAATCTATAAGAAAGTAAAGAACACAAGATGTATTGTGGTTCACCCCAATGTTTGGGCTACGTCCACATTGATGTTGATTGTATTTCTCTGTATGAATGTATGGATTACAAGTGTGAGGGGGAGTCCCCCCTAGAGAAAGAAAGAGTTTGAGAAAGCTTCTCTATGAGGATGAGAGCTTTGAATATGAGAGCCTCTGTTTGGGGATCTCAGGCCTGAGGATTGTGAGGGTGAGGAGTCCATTTTATAGACTAAAGGCTCCTCCCCTTTTACATAGATCATGGGCTCAAAGTCTGGAAGCCTAAGTAACGATGCCCAATATAATATGGTACTAATACGATTATCTTGTGTAAACTCATTTACCACTCATCTCTCTTTTAGTACCTAACCCTTTAGAACTACGACAATGAAGAGATTGCTAGACGTTTAACCTTGCCCGCCAAGGTAAAATCTTGCCCACCTCTTTTTGTTTTGTCTCTCAATTAATAGATCTGGTGTTATAATGTATTCCATAGTATATATTCAAGTCATTCCCAGTCTTTTGATGATCCAAAGTTTCATCAGTTCTCAGATCTGGTTCACTTAGTGGTTTTATTATCATAAGAAGATTAAAAGTGAATTAAAACCGTTGACTTGATAAGATCTGGATCTCCACCCTTTAAGCATACAAGATAAAGAACTAAACGTCTTTGATCTCAAGGTATAGAAAAGAACTTAATGTAGACTTAACCCATCTACACTATCATTTGATAACAAGATGTCAGAATAACTTGGGGCGTAAGTAATCGGCTTAAATGCACTTGTTCTACATCTGCCATACAAAGATGGCAGTGGCACGCCTTAACACTTAGTTAGTTTTGATTGCGAGCCTCAATCCTACACCTAAAGCCCCGTAAAGGCATATTTCAGAACTAACTTTGTCTTCCTCTTGTAGCATCTAGGCAAGCCGAAGCCCGACAATCAACCAAAATGCCAACTCCTCTAGAAGATGTGTGCTCAAGCCAAGGACCTATTTAGCCAGATTTCCTGCTCGAACAATAATAATAATAATAATTAATATAAGTCAAAAATCAAAATAATTTATAGCGAACAAACTCATTATTTTATTGATTTTCATAATAAAAAACCATACATTGTATGTTTTTGGCTAAAAAGCCTACACACTCACAGAGCTTCAGAGCGGACCTCTGTGCAAGAAAGCAGGCAAACGAGCAAGCAGGCATGGCTTGGGAATTGATCTATTGGCTAATCTGCTTCTGCGTCGACCTTGCCCTCTTCGCCTCCAGCCTTTACCAGGTACTTGTTTTTTTCTTCATTTCTCTTTCTTATAATCCTAAACCCGAATGAATGCCACCACCGTTAAACCCTAGAATCGCTGCTGCTCTTTTTCCCCTAATTTTTCTTTTCAAGGGCGTTTTGGGGTTTTTTTTTTTTTAATTTGGGAGCCAAGTGCTCTCTGAGATCGCTCAAGTATATGTATTTGTGCTGAATTTTCTTGGGAAAGTGGAAATTTTTGTGGGTTTTTGAAATTTCCCTCTTAATTTCCTGTGATTTGTGGTTTTTCAAGGGAGTATACTAACTGTTATTATGAACAAATATGGGAAAAATCAGTCCAAATTTTATCGTAAATCTGAAAATTCGCCTTTGTTTTTTGTGGGTTAGAGAGTTTTCATAGCATAGTTACATGTATTGGGCAGCATGAATGAAATTCATATTTGTGCTCCTTGAGTGAAACGCCTCTAACGTTTTTCCCCTTGTTTGCATTTTGTAGTATGTGATGTTAACAGACTTGGAGGCTGACTATCTCAACCCGTACGAACTATCAAATCGCATCAATCAATTGGTTGTCCCTGAGTTCATAGTGCACATTGTGTTCTGTTCTTTTTTCCTCTTGGCTCAACGTTGGTTCATGTTCCTTATTACAGTCCCTCTTACTTGCTATATTGCGATGTTGTAAGTATTACTCGTCATTTGAATATGCAATGGATTGCTAAAATTATGTGATGCTATTATCTCAACATAATGCTTGTCATACAATTTGTGTTTTAAGTTTTAACTGATATGAATGTATATCGAAAACATAATCGACACCGATTTAACTTTTTGAACAGAATTGTGATTTCCATTTAGAAATTGTGACAGATAGATTTTACTAGACTTGGTATAGTTGAGAGAATTAGGGTAACATTCTTGTAATATAGCACTATATCAGGCATAAGAAGGCAAATAAGCTAAAAGATTGACTGAAATTTTAATTTCATCTATGGTCTAACTTATTATTTAACAACTTCTGTCCTAAATTTCTCAAGGGGTTAAGTGTTCTAACCACCTGTCGCAATATTTTGCCTTCGAGAATGCAGTTGGACCGCATTTCATGTTTTCTTTTGAATAGTCAGCAGACTTGACATACTTTATTAGACACTAACTAGTAACTTCCATCAATAATGTCACTGTTATTTCTTAAAGTGCTTTTCATATTTTGAGTGGAAAGACCACATGGATGGTGACGGGAAGGATTTCTGTTACTTTTAACTGGCCTTCTTAATTTCTTTATATGTATTCTTCACCATCATTGCGGGTGACATTTAAAAGAATGAAACTCAGCATTTCCTTCACTCTTTCTTCTAAAAGTCATTGGTCCTAGATCTTGAAGTTTTGATTGGATTTCTGTATTTAGTTTCATAAAAGGATAACAAAAAAGCCATTGTACTATGTTCCTCACCACTCACGGCATTCCCCAATAATAGGGAATTTTTCATATCTCTTCTATTACATGCCATTAGCAGCTATATTACTTAGGACAATTTAGGGTTGGTGTGTCTCTTGATTGTTAAAACTTTTGCTCTGCTATTCCATTTAAATTGAGTGGTGAAACAAAAAGAATTGGAAATAAATTATTGCTTGATCCACTATAAATTAGATTTTGTTTTGGTATATAGTACCTATTAAATGACTGTCCATATGCATATCTTGATGTGTGGTATTTATGTTTGAGAGGATGGGGGGTGAACTTGCATTCCCAACTTCATAACCATCATTTCCCCATGATTCATTCAGGTTTGTAAAACAGCAGCATCTTATTGATGTGACTGAAGTGTTCAGGGTTCTTAATACTGAGAAGAAATGCAGGCTTGTCAAACTTGGTTTCTACTTTTCCCTCCTTGCTGTAATCATCATCAGGTTTGTTCTTTACAGTATAAATAGACTTTTCCATACTATCTTTTGCAGGGAAATGTTTTTTTTGCTCTTTGTGTTATCATTTAATTCATTATCTCTAATTAAGTGTTTCGTTGCTGTTTGGTTATAGAATTGCCATCTCTGGAATATTAATTCCGACGGCCGGATCTGAAGAATTAGACATTCGTGCCTCTTTTCTAGAATTCTAGAACCGAAACTTCATAATCTACTTTCATTGTATATACCTTTTATTACTTGGAGTAGCACCTGTTGACATGAAGGATTAACTGATACATGATATTGATGGGGGTATCAAGATTAAGGATTAACGGATTCCTCCTTAGGTTGCAAAGTTTTCTCAATGGCAATTTCACCTATTATTCTTTTATCATGATATTGATTGCTTTTAGAAGTCGCTGTATCCTGTATATATAGGTGGTGATATGTTTTATTTTTGATGATCCCACAGTTATGGTGTCTGATTTAATTATCTATCCAGCACTTAACTCTCTCTCTCTCTCTCTCTCTCTCTCTCTCTCTCTCTCTCTCTCTGTGAACAAAGTAGGGATTAACTTTGTGAAATAGTAGTCTAATTCAGCTTGCAGGATTCTGTATTCTATCAAATTATAAAAAATAAAAAAAAAACACCTACCCTGAGGAGCCTGGGTCAGATCTATTAAAATCCTAATTTACATCCGATAATGGAGAATCTCTGCTTATTAATAAAAATTGTGTATATTTGTTAAAAGTAGTATGCAAGTTCTCTGAAATGATGATCCCCCGGCTTTCATTTTCTTTGAAATTTCTTCGCCGTGTAAATATTTCTTATCCCGTTGTGTTGATTTATCAATGGGGTTGATTTATCAATGGGGGCTTCAGCCGCATTTCCCTACATCTGTTTTCTTACAAGTGATGGTTTCCCTGTCCACTCATAACTGCCATTCCAAAATTTGTTCCCCTTGAGGAATTGTCTACCTTTTCAAAAAAGCGCTACTGTTTTATATGAGCCACAAGCACCAAAATGTACTCAAAGTCTGTCTTTTAATTGATTTCATTAAGCCTTGTACTTTTTTCTTTCATCATCAGTTTATCTGGAGGCGATATTGATTGTCGCTAGTTGCTTCTTTTGCCTCCCTCGGCGATGTATCAAATGCTGATAACAAATCCTAATGTGCAGGCTTACCTTAGCTGCTTTCAACTCTTTGACTAGTGAAGAACATGCTGTGATATTTTGATTACTCACTGCTTGACAGTATGATAGCCACTCATTGTAAGTTTGTTTTCTATCTATAGTTTTGTACTACTGAAAGATGAATCATAGCTCAGGGGTTATAGAAATTTAGAGCTCAAAGGGTAGAATGAATGATTCAGTGGACAACCCTACCCTTTTGTTGTTTGATATGTTAAGTATTCATGTTGACTGATAAGCATGGTGAATCCTTGTAGATTGTACCCTTGTGTTCAGATGATTAATGGTTTAGTTGTTACTTGTTAGCTTGTCTTCAAAGTGCTTTAATCGTGTCCACAGTGCGTCATCTTATGGTTTAATGTCTTGTTCTGTTGTTAGCTTCTCTCAAAGGGCAGCAAGAATATGTTTGTTGTTCATCTGATGATGATTCTCCAGTGGATTAGATATAGCTTCAAAGTGCTTTAATCGTCTCCACCCTATGAACTAGATATATAGCGTTGTATGCAAATGCTTGATTCTAGGGTCTAGTCACTGAAGAATAATCTTTTATTGTCAGTCTGTCCGTCTAAAATCCTACCTCACACAACTAAATTTCGTAAGCGAAAGTGACAACTGAACCTGCCTTCCGACACTCCTAGTTCATAGGTTACCCTAGTCGTGCCAATTCATTCACCACTGCTATCCTTGCTGCGTTATTACTGAATGTTTGAACTTCCATTTCTGTGTCCATTTCCAGCAAAATATTGAAATTTTTATCTACTACAAACGCATTCCTTTCTTCTTTCGTACATAACCACAGCAACTCTTGGCCTTGTTAGGCGAGATCTATCATCGGTTGTTGGTGGTGTCAAACCATACGTTTATCTATGCCATTACGTTACTAGTCATTTGGTAAGAGCGATGGAAACATAAATGTATACAAGCGGTTGCACCTCTTGTAATTAAGAGAAAACTAGGTGCTTGTAATTTCTGGCTGTGGGCAGAAAATATAGCCCAAAGACGTGATCTGGGACTTATGTGGGATTGGGCTTTTTTGGGGGGGGGGGGGGGGAACCCCATTTCCTTTGTTTTTGTATACCTGTTAGGGCTTTCTGAGATTGCTAGGTATTTCTTACGAGTTAGGGTTAGGGTTCAAAGTCCTAGCCAGCCTAAATTGACTGATTTTTTGCGAAATGAAGGTGACTTTCGGCACTCTTCTTCCATCTCTTGCACTCCTTTCTTTTTAAAAGGAAAATTAATGAAAAGGGCTTGAAAACTTTGAGTTTTAATGATAAGGACAAAATAAAGGGTAAAGTGAATAGTACCAGGATTGACTTTTTAGTGTAAAAATGTGGTTTTTCGTTAAAGTGAACAGTACTAGGTGCTTTTCGTTAAAGTTCCCTTCTTTTTATGATAAATAAAAGGATTAAGGGTACAAAATTAAGGGAGAATTCAAAAGAGAGTGCGGAAATCACTTCTTTTTCCGAACCGAGCTTTGAAATGACAGATGGCATTAAAATAGCCCCCCCACATTTTTTCGGGAACTTTAACGAAAAACTCGTGATACTATTCACTTTAACGAAAAATCATATTTTTTTACATTAAAAAGTCAATCATGATACTATTCATTTTATCATTTTTTTTGTTCTTATCGTTAAAACTCAAATGTTTCAAGTTATTTTCATTAGTTTCCTTATTTTTTTTATCCCCAAGTGTCCAAGCCTCATGAGGTTGCCAGACACCCGACATACGGCAGGCAGATTCACAAAAGCTTTGCCCTTCTTTGTACAATCAGAAGATGCTAATAATGTGCAAAGTGGGCCCTACTCCCCATTGGTCCGTGACTTGTAGCATGCTGGGTCCTTTTCGGGCCCTGGGACTTGACTAGTGTTGTTTTCCTGTTTTTGGACTGGGCCCGCCATCATTAAGGCCATTTTTTGGGCTACGGAAAGTGGGCCTTCATCTGGATGGTCACTGTCAAGTGTGCCTATTAGCTGGATGACATCTGATGGTCCAATGTACCCAGCCCCTCTCCGATGATGATAATTTTACCCCCAAAGGACCTGTTTGGGACCCAAACTTTGGGTAATTGAAACAAAAATCCCAGGAGCCTTGGTCTTCTGTAGGCTCTTTTTGTTTGGGAAGATAATTCCAACGAGGTGTTTTTTGCCTGCATCTTCCTCCATGTTAAGGTGTGGGCTTCCCTCTCTTGCTTCTGACACAAAATGAACTCACTCTTTTCTTCTTCTTTTTTTATTTTTATTTTATTTTATTTTTTGTATTTTTAGTACATCGATATTTTTATTAAGGCGAGGGGGAGTTTGGCTAGTCACACAATGGGCCGTCTAATTTTGTATCAAATTCGCCATCCACGAGATTCGAACTTAAGACCACTCACTTCCTAATAAAGAGGAATACCATCAAACCGTAGTACTGAGTGGCAAATGAACTCACTCTGGGTATGGAATGACATATGGTTTAGGGTTTTGTTGGGAGTGCTTGCGTAGGAAGAACTTTTGCTCGTAAGCGTTTTGGCTGAAAGTGGTTTCATTAGAAGAGTGTTGAAGTTGAAAGTGCTTCGTGAAGAAGCGCATTCTCCAAATAGCATTAATATGTGGGATTGTAACTTAGAATCACTTTTAACTGTTACACGCTCTCATAGTGCTCTCGGAGTTGTTACCTGCTTTAGCATTATAATGAATGGTTTGGCATTTATGAGCAGGTTTTTCTGACTAAAATATCCCATCCATTCATCAAAAAACCTCCCATCCACACCATCTAGGGTTTACATTATCCAAACATTAATACTCATATCGTGCCTGTTGCTTTTGCTATCACATTCTGTATGGCCTCTAGATTGCTATGCAGCACTTGGATTGCACCTCTCATTGTTCTTTGTTTTTTGAAAATTAGTATCATTGCAGCTAGCAATTCACAAAGTGAAGTGATAACCGCACACCCGTTTTTCTTCCGCATACTCTTATTACATCTTGTCCATTGTTTCTGTTTGATTTATTCAATCTGACGACTGTAAACAAAGATGAGTGTGTACAAGGAGAAGAGTTGTTTGTGGTTCTCATTTCCCATACACAAAATACATCGAATCATTAACAAAGTTATGATTCACCTTGTTCTGTGGTTTGCTTGTGATGGAGACATTTTTACATACGCTCCTAGCTAGTAGACAAAGCCCCTTGGATTGGGTTATGAGTTATTTCCTTCAACGACTAGGGGTGGAAAATGAGCTCTCAAGGGGACCCTCAACCCACTTGAATTAGACACTTGGTACTTTTTGTGGCAGACGGTGGCGATCCTTGATGTTTTCCAACTGGATAGTAGGTTTATACTAACTTTATGATGATTGACATGTTATGTTGTTAGACTGTTAAATTAAACCATAAAACAAGTGAGTTTAAGTGTTTGAAATGTTAATGACCATGACTAGGGCACATTGTGTCATGCAATAACATTGTTTGACATGCGAAGTCATTCCTCCTCATCTGCAAATCACGGTCTTTTCCGGTAGAAACTCAACCCGCCATCTACAACTAGCACAAAGCTCTAATGTGCCCCTTGGAAGTGTGCATGAGGCTGGTATCTTCCTCTTAAAAATCAAAGTAAGAAAAGGTCTAATATCCAGAAATAAATATTAATTTTGAAATGGGTATGTGGGCCATCTTCACGTGGACTGCACGCAGACCCCATTGAAATGTGGCTGCTTTCAAAATCTTATGTGGTCCAAACCCCAAATATTCCTTATGCAAACCTTTGGGCACAATTTGGTCAACTTTTACACCATATCTAATCTTAAACCAAATAAATCCCAATTGTCTCATTTTTATATTTTCTTTTAAATAATTTATTATATCCCAATTTCTCTGGGTGTCGAACTCACCACAAATAATAACGGTACAAACACAATTCACTTCTCTCTTGGCATAATTCTATCATGGACTTTCGAAGATTGTGATTGAGTTAATTATACAGTAATTCTCTTTTTTATTCAAGAAAAAAAATGATAACTGTAAAAGGGGTCGAGACCTTCCAATATAACTGAAAAAACAGTAATCAACCCCGAAAACTACACAATCGTCACGCTCAAAAGCTTTTCTGAGAGAAAGAGTGAAGGGTCACACTCACATCCAAGCACATCTTAAGCAATTAAAGTTAATATCTCGTTGCAGCGACCACTGTTAATGCCTAAGATCTGGTGTTGGCGTACGTGTGTGGCCCTGACCAAGATGGTCTGGTCCTGCTAAATGTGAAAGCAATGAGCAATCATAGCATTTGGTAAATGTGAAAACATTTGCTGACCAAGTAACTTGATACGTTATTCAAGTTCAACTTTAGTCAACTTTAAAATCTTGTTTCTTTCGAAAGGAAACAAAAACTTCATGGAAAGAATCAACTCGAGGACAAGTCACAGCTAATTATCGAATTTATCACAAATCTATGTCATTTTTATATTTGGGTGTCGCAACTAAGTATCAAACTTATTACAAATATATATGATTTTCATATTTGTCGATGTTCAACTCATTACGATATAAGATACTAATGTTTCATAATCAAAATATAAGAGTTTTTTTAAAACTTTTTTTTGGGGATAAGATTGATAGGTGTATTATTTCGTATATTTTCACGTCAGTTATCCCTAATTTTTTTGTTAAGGAATTGATTTTTAAAAGAGCACTATTAATTTTCTTTTCTCAATTTCAACCAAGTTGTGCACTTAGAACATTTTTGGTGATAAATCGACTTTATGGAGGATTTTTTATGAAAGGCCAATTGGAGGAGAGAGCTAAGAGGTTGAAGATCGTTGTATCCAAATTTCATAATTTTCTATGGAGCCAAACATTCCAGTTTTACAAGTTAATCCTGTGGTTGTGGAAGTTACATTCCCGTCAAAATTGCGCAGCTATGGGAGAATGAAAATGCGAAGTCTTTCCTGATTTTTCCTAGTAACGTGCAATATATTCCTAGAAATATAAGACATAGAGCTACAAGTTTCCTTTTGTTTTTCCAAATTTTTTTAGAAGAGGGAAGAACCCCGAAGTTGGCATGGAAGACAGATGACACGTTTTCCAAGCCAAGAAGAATTCTTTATCATTAATTGTTTAGAAATTTGTTTTATTTTATGAGAGTTTCTACTAGACCTTTTTGTCATATCCCAGCTCGGGCGGGGCCACGTCCCAGGCTCGACTCCGTCGTAACATGATATTATTCGCTTTGGGCCACGACCACGCCCTCACGGTTTTGTTTCTGGGAACTCACATGAGAACTTCCCAGTGGGTCACCCATCATGGGATTGCTCTTGCGTATTGCTTAACTTCAGAGTTTTGATGAACTCTGAAGTCAGTGAGCTCCCAAAAAGCCTCGTGCCAATTGGAGGTGGGAATGTACATATAAGGCTTATAGGATCCACTCCCTTGGGCGATGTGGGATTTTACAATCCACCCCCTTAAGGGCCCAACGTCCTCATCGGCACACTTCCGGTTAGGGATTGGCTCTGATACCAAATTGTCACATCTTGGCTCGGGATTCACCACATCCCGGGCCCGCTCCACCACTGTAGCACGATTTTGTCCGCTTTGGGCCCTGACTACGCCCTCACGTTTTTGTTTTTGGGAACTCACACGAGAACTTCCCAATGGGTCACCCATCATAGGATTGCTCTCGCGCGCTACTTGCTTAACTTTGGAGTTCTGATGAACTCCAAAGTTAGTGAGCTCCCAAAAAGCCTCGTGCTAGGTAGAGATGGAAATATACATATAAGGATCACTCCCATGGGCGATGTGGGATCTTACAATCCACCCCCCTTAGGGGCCTGATGACCTCGTCGGCACACCACGACCAGGGTTAGACTTTGATACCAATTTGTCACATCCCGGCCTGAGCGGGACCACTTCCCGGGCTCGACTTTGCCGTAGCACAATATTGTTCGCTTTGGGCCCCGACCACGCCCTCACGGTTTTGTTTTTGGGAACTCACATGAGAACTTCTCAGTGGGTCACCCATCATGGGATTGCTCTTGCGTGAACTCGCTTAACTTCAGAGTTCTGATGAACTCCGAAGCTAGTGAGCTCCCAAAAGGCCTCGTGCTAATTGGAGGTGGGAATGTACATATAAGGCTTACATGATCCACTCCCCTGGGCGATGTGGGATGTTGACGTCCTTGTCGGCACACTTCCGGCCAAGGATTGGCTCTGATACCATTCTATCACATCCCAGTCTTGACTCCGCAGTAGCACGATATTGTCCGCTTTAGGCCCTGACCACGCCCTTATGATTTTGTTTCTGGGAACTCAAGCGAGCAGAACTTCCCAGTTGGTCACCCATCCTGGTAATGCTCTGGCCCCTTTCTCGCTTAACTTTGGAGTTTCAATAAAACCCGAAACCAATGAGCTCCCAAAAGGCCTCGTGCTAGGTAGAGATGGGAATATACATATAAGGCTTACATGATCGACTTCCCTGGGCGATGCGGGATATTACAATCCACCCCCCTTAGAGGCCCGACGTCCTTATCGGCACACTTCCGGTTATGGATTGACTCTGATACCAAATTGTCACATCACGACTCGGGCATGACCACTTCCCAGGCTCGACTCCGCCGTAGCACGATATTGTCCGCTTTGGGCCCCGACCACGCCCTCACGGTTTTGTTTCTGGGAAGTTCTGCTCGCGTGAGTTTCCAGAAACAAAATGGTAAGGGTGTGGTTGGGGCCTAAAACGGACAATATCGTGTTACGGCGGAGTCGAGCCCAGGAAGTGGTCCCGCCTGGGCCGGGATGTGAAAATTTGGTATCAGAGCCAATCCCTCACCATAAGTGTGTCGACGAGGACGTCGGGCCCCTAAGGGGGGTGGATTGTAATATCCCACATCGCCCAGGGAAGTAGATCTTGTAAGCCTTATATGTATATTCTCATCTTTACCTAGCACGAGGCCTTTTGAAAGCTCATTGGCTTCGGGTTCCATTGGAACTCCGAAGTTAAACGAGAAATGGGCCAGAGCATTCCCAGGATGGGTGACCTACTGGGAAGTTCTACTCGCGTGAGTTCCTAGAAACAAAACCATGAGGGCGTGGTCAGGGCCCAAATCAAACAATATCGTGCTACGATGGAGTCGAGACTGGGATGTGATATTTTTGGACTTTTCTAGTATAAATAAGGCTTACTTGGATTAAGACTAAGAAGAGTAGATAAACTAGTGAGAATAACCAATATCTAGCCTTACTTGGCTGATAATTCTTCTATACTTAATGGGTTTCTATTTGTTAATTGTATGTCAATAATATAATTTCATTGTAGAGATACACTGTGACAACTCGTCCCAAATTTTACGAGTTTATAAATTTTAAAATGTGAATTTACGAGAATACCCTAGAGGCGAGGGTATTGATTTTCGTTGACAGCTAGTTCATGACGCGTATGAACTATTACCTTACTGTATTCCAAAAGTATTTGGCGGTGCGAACGCGTAGATGCATGTAAAATTGAATTCAGAACTACGACGGAGGTTTACAGGACTATAAATTCGGAAAGTACGTGGTAAGGACTGTTATTTATTATTTTATTCATTTCTCATAAATACCACTATATTATTTTAATAGTTTGTTGTTAGGAGTTTGGGGAAAGAAGAATGAAGCGGGGAGGAAGGATAACAGAGGAAAAAAAGGATTGGGCAAGGATGCCCAATCGGAAAGAGAGAGACATGAGGAACGAATTAGAAGATGAGGGTGGAGAGTTTGCCCAATGAGAAAAGAGGAAAGGATGGGAAATGAGAGAGGAGAAAAGGAGAGGATCGGCTGGATCCCTTGGACCCGCGACCCTGACTCGACTCTTGACAATGGTTTCGATGAGTTTTCCGTCGAATTCTCCGGCTTTCTTCAACCTCCCATCACCCCAAACACCTTTATGACATCCCAGCATCCAAATTGAGCCAAAAATCAACGAGTTTCATCGTGATTTCACAAAGAACCCACGTACAGGTGCCGTGAAACCCTAGCCTTCAATTCACCAATTATGAAACCATCTCCTCCAATTACCACCACTAGAGAACTCCTCTAAAACCCAGGAACAAAGCCTAGGCAGTGGTGGAGGCGTCAGAGCAAGTTTGGAGGTCCAATCGAGCACACCTAAGTATAGGGTTTCCGACGGGTTTTAGCGAAATTGAAGCTCTTCCCGACCAAATTGGCCTTAGTCACAGGCGACGATGGTTTGCGATGTCTCGATGTGCATGCTAGAGAGTCATGGCACGGACCTCAGATGAGTGGGCCTTTTCCATTCTATCGTGTGTTATACATATGTATATATATGATTGACAATTCCATAAATGTTTATAAATTGATTATTGCTTATGATTACTATGAATGCTTTGAAATACTATTGTGAACTACGAATGACTTGATCCCTGTTTAGGGTACGTAGGTAGTCTAACGAGACGTTAGATGCAACCATATAATAATTGAAACAAAGACCTTGTTTGGGAATTGAGTAAAGTGAAGGAATTGGTGAAAATATGAGATTTAACCTTATGTTTTTAGTGATTGGATGTTGGTCATAAATCAATATGGAAGGAACCAAGAAATCGAAATAAGGAAGCATAAGTAATGATAGTTAATTAAACTAGTGTTTAGTGGGACTTATCCCCGATAATTAGTTCTGAAAATAAATAATTAGGTAGTATGGCGTTATAGATTGTGCATTTTACGCCACGTTATATATATATATATATATATATGTATATATATGTATATGTATATATTGGAAAAAATGTTATAATATGGTTGAGTATTAGACTGCATCATGGTTTATCTATATGTATATTACCTGCACATAATTATTGTAAATGCTTTGAAGTGCAAAGGCGAACGCAGAACACCCAGGTAAGTTCATATGAGTTTATAGTATTAGTTGAAATGATTGAGTGATGGCATGACTATATTGTGTTTTAGGCAACCCGACGTTGTTGTACAGGTTGCCTATGAGTTGTATATGTCATATGAGATGCATTTAGAGCTCATAAACCTGCACCCCGATGTTAGTGCTCCTGCCCATGGCCAGGGCACGGCCATTCACGTGATGTTCACCTTCTGCACCGTATGCTCACCTTGGATCCAAGGTAGGTGCACAGTCTTGTTGTACAGACCATTATAGGT